>NW_027473337.1:1251016-1563770 GCF_050947335.1 Megachile rotundata | reverse complement strand
AATTACTACTATACAATCACAATCATACGATCGCAATCATACAATCACAACCATACACTCACAATCATTCAATCACAATCATACAATCACAATCATACAATCACAATCATACAATCGCAATCAAACAATCACAATCAGACGAACGCAATCATACGATCACAATAATACACACACAATCATTCAATCACAATCATACGATCACAATCACACAATCACAATCATACAATCGCAATCATACAATCACAATCATACAATCGCAATCATACGATCACAATCATACGATCACAATCATACAATCACAATCATACAATCACAATCATACAATCATAATCATGCAATCACAATCATACAATCACATTCATACAATCACAATCATACGATCACAATCATACGATGACAATCATACAATTACTACTATACAATCATAATCATACAAAAACAATCATACAATCACAATCATACAATCACAATCATACAATCACAATAATACAATCACAATCATACAATCACAATCATACAATCACAATCATACAATCACAATCATACAATCACAATCATACAATCACAATCATACAATCACAATCATACAATCAAAATCATACAATCACAATCATACAATCACAATCATACTATCACAATCATTCAATCACGATAATACAATCACAATCGTTCAATCGCTATCGAACAATCACAACCATACGATCACAATCATACAATCACAATCATACAATCACAATCATGCACTCGCAATCATACAATCACAATCATACTATCACAATCACACAATCACAATCATATAATCACAATCATACAATCACAATCATACAATCACAATCATACAATCACAATAATAGAACCATAATTATACAACCACAATCAAACGATCACAATCATACAATCACAATCATACAATCACAATCATACAATCACAATCATACAAACACAATCATACAATCATAATCATGCAGTAACAATTATACAATCAAAATCATACAACCGCAATCATACGATCACAATGATACGATCACAATCATACAATCACAATCAAAGAATCACAATCACACAATCACAATCATAGAATCACAATCATACAAAAACAATCATACAATCACAATCATACAATCGCAATCATACAATTACAATCACCCAAATACAATCATACAATCACAATCATACAATCACAATAATACAATCGCAATCAAACAATCACAATCATACGATCGCAATCATACAACCACAATCATACACTCACAATCATTCAATCACAGTCATACAATCACAATTATACAAAGACAATCATACAATCACAATCATACAATCACAATCATACAATCACAATCATACAATCACAATCATACAATCGCAATCAAACAATCACAATCATACGATCGCAATCATACAATCACAATCATACACTCACAATCATTCAATCACAATCATACAATCACAATCATACAAAAACAATCATACAATCACAATCATGCAATCACAATCATACAATCACAATCATACAATCACAATCAAACAATTACAATCATACAATCACAATCATACAATCGCAATGATACAATCACAATCATACAATCACAATCATACAATCACAATAATACAATCACAATCATACAATCACAATCATACAATCACAATCATACAATCACAATCATACAATCACAATACTACAGTCGCCATTATCCAATCACAATCATACAATCACAATCATACAATCACAATCATACAATCACAATCATACAATCACAATCATACAATCACAATCATACAATCACAATACTACAGTCACCATTATACAATCACAATCATACAATCACAATCATATAATCACAATCATACAATCACAATGATACAATCACCATCATACAATCACAATCATACAGTAACAATCATACGATGACAATCATACAATTACTACTATACAATCACAATCATACAAAAACAATCATACTATCACAATCATACAAACACAATCATACAATCACAATCATACAATCACTACCATACAATCACAATCATACAATCACAATCATACAATCACAATCATACAATCACAATCATGCACTCGCAATCATACAATCACAATCATACTATCACAATCACACAATCACAATCATATAATCACAATCATACAATCACAATCATAGAACCATAATTATAAAACCACAATCAAACGATCACAATCATACAATCACAATCATACAATCACAATCATACAATCACAATCATACAATCACAATCATACAATCACAATCATACAATCACAATACTACAGTCGCCATTATACAATCACAATCATACAATGACAATCATATAGTCACAATCATACAATCACAATGATACAATCACAATCATACAATCACAATCATACAAACACAATCATACAATCATAATCATACAATCACAATCATACAAAAACAATCATACAATCACAATCATGCAATCACAATCATACAATCACAATCATACAATCACAATCATACAATTACAATCATACAATCACAATCATACAATCGCAATCATACAATCACAATCATACAATCACAATCATACAATCACAATCATACAATCACTATGATACAATCACAATCATACAATCGCAATCATACAATCGCACTCAAACAATCACAATCAGACGAACGCAATCATACGATCACAATAATACACTCACAATCATTCAATCACAATCATACGATCACAATCACACAATCACAATCATACAATCGCAATCATACAATCACAATCATACAATCGCAATCATACGATCACAATCATACGATCACAATACTACAGTCACCATTATACAATCACAATCATACAATCACAATCATATAATCACAATCATACAATCACAATGATACAATCACCATCATACAATCACAATCATACAATCACAATCATACAGTAACAATCATACGATGACAATCATACAATTACTACTATACAATCACAATCATACGATCGCAATCATACAATCACAACCATACACTCACAATCATTCAATCACAATCATACAATCACAATCATACAATCACAATCATACAATCGCAATCAAACAATCACAATCAGACGAACGCAATCATACGATCACAATAATACACACACAATCATTCAATCACAATCATACGATCACAATCACACAATCACAATCATACAATCGCAATCATACAATCACAATCATACAATCGCAATCATACGATCACAATCATACGATCACAATCATACAATCACAATCATACAATCACAATCATACAATCATAATCATGCAATCACAATCACACAATCACATTCATACAATCACAATCATACGATCACAATCATACGATGACAATCATACAATTACTACTATACAATCATAATCATACAAAAACAATCATACAATCACAATCATACAATCACAATCATACAATCACAATAATACAATCACAATCATACAATCACAATCATACAATCACAATCATACAATCACAATCATACAATCACAATCATACAATCACAATCATACAATCACAATCATACAATCAAAATCATACAATCACAATCATACAATCACAATCATACTATCACAATCATTCAATCACGATAATACAATCACAATCGTTCAATCGCTATCGAACAATCACAACCATACGATCACAATCATACAATCACAATCATACAATCACAATCATGCACTCGCAATCATACAATCACAATCATACTATCACAATCACACAATCACAATCATATAATCACAATCATACAATCACAATCATACAATCACAATCATACAATCACAATCATACAATCACAATCATACAATCACAATACTACAGTCACCATTATACAATCACAATCATACAATCACAATCATATAATCACAATCATACAATCACAATGATACAATCACCATCATACAATCACAATCATACAGTAACAATCACACGATGACAATCATACAATTACTACTATACAATCACAATCATACAAAAACAATCATACTATCACAATCATACAAACACAATCATACAATCACAATCATACAATCACTACCATACCATCACAATCATACTATCACAATCATACAATCACAATCATACAATCGCAATCAAACAATCACAATCATACGATCGCAATCATACAATCACAATCATACACTCACAATCATTCAATCACAATCATACAAGCACAATCATACAATCACAATCATACAATCACAATCATACAATCACAATCATACAATCACAATCATACAATCGCAATCAAACAATCACAATCATACGATCGCAATCATACAATCACAATCATACACTCACAATCATTCAATCACAATCATACAAGCACAATCATACAATCACAATCATACAATCACAATCATACAATCACAATCATACAACCACAATCATACAATCACAATCATACAATCACAATCATATAATCACAATCATACAATCACAATGATACAATCACAATCATACGATCGCAATCATACAATCACAATCATACAATCACAATCATACAATCACAATACTACAGTCACCATTATACAATCACAATCATACAATCACAATCATATAATCACAATCATACAATCACAATGATACAATCACCATCATACAATCACAATCATACAATCACAATCATACAGTAACAATCATACGATGACAATCATACAATTACTACTATACAATCACAATCATACGATCGCAATCATACAATCACAACCATACACTCACAATCATTCAATCACAATCATACAATCACAATCATACAATCACAATCATACAATCACAATCATACAATCACAATCATACAATCACAATCATACAATCACAATCATACAATCACAATCGTACAATCACAATCATACAATCGAAATCATACAATCACAATCGTACAATCGCAGTCGAACAATGACAACCATACGATCACAATCATACAATCACAATCATATAATCACAATCATACACTCGCAATCTTATAATCACAATCATACAATCACAATCATACAATCATACAATCACAATCATACAATCACAATCATACAATCACAATCATACAATTACAATCATACAATCACTATCATACAACCACAATCATACAATCACAATCATACAATCACAATCATACAATCGCAACCAAACAATCACAATCAGACGATCGGAATCATACGATCACAATCATAAACTCACAATCATTCAATCACAATCATACAATCACAATCATACAATCACAATCATACAATCACAATCATACAATCACAATCATACAATCAAAATCATACAATCGCAATCATAGGATCACAATCATACGACGACAATCATACAATTACTACTATACAATCACAATCATACAAATACAATCATACAATCACAATCATACTATAACAATCATACAATCAAAATCATACAATCACAATCATACAATCACAATCATACAATCACAACCATACGATCACAATCATACAATCACAATCATACAATCACAATCATACACTCGCAATCATACAATCACAATAATACAATCACAATCATACAATCACAATCATACAATCACAATCATACAATCACAATCATACAATCACTATGATACAATCACAATCATACAATCGCAATCATACAATCGCAATCAAACAATCACAATCAGACGAACGCAATCATACGATCACAATAATACACTCACAATCATTCAATCACAATCATACGATCACAATCACACAATCACAATCATACAATCGCAATCATACAATCACAATCATACAATCGCAATCATACGATCACAATCGTACGATCACAATACTACAGTCACCATTATACAATCACAATCATACAATCACAATCATATAATCACAATCATACAATCACAATGATACAATCACCATCATACAATCACAATCATACAATCACAATCATACAGTAACAATCATACGATGACAATCATACAATTACTACTATACAATCACAATCATACGATCGCAATCATACAATCACAACCATACACTCACAATCATTCAATCACAATCATACAATCACAATCATACAATCACAATCATACAATCGCAATCAAACAATCACAATCAGACGAACGCAATCATACGATCACAATAATACACACACAAATCATTCAATCACAATCATACGATCACAATCACACAATCACAATCATACAATCGCAATCATACAATCACAATCATACAATCGCAATCATACGATCACAATCATACGATCACAATCATACAATCACAATCATACAATCACAATCATACAATCATAATCATGCAATCACAATCATACAATCACATTCATACAATCACAATCATACGATCACAATCATACGATGACAATCATACAATTACTACTATACAATCATAATCATACAAAAACAATCATACAATCACAATCATACAATCACAATCATACAATCACAATCATACAATCACATAATAGAACCATAATTATACAACCACAATCAAACGATCACAATCATACAATCACAATCATACAATCACAATCATACAATCACAATCATACAATTACAATCATACAAAAACAATCATACAATCACAATCATACAATCGCAATCATACAATTACAATCACCCAAATACAATCATACAATCACAATCATACAATCACAATAATACAATCACAATCATACAATCACAATCATACAAAAACAATCATACAATCACAATCATGCAATCACAATCATACAATCAAAATCATACAATCGCAATCATACGATCACAGTCATACGATCACAATCATACAATCACAACCATACAATCACAATCATACGATGACAATCATACAATTACTACTATACAATCATAATCATATAAAAACAATCATACAATTACAATCATACAATCACAATCATATAATCACAATAATACAATCACAATCATACAATCACAATCATACAATCACAATCATACAATCACAATCATACAATCACAATCATACAATCACAATCACACAATCAAAATCATACAATCACAATCATACAATCACAATCATACTATCACAATCATTCAATCACGATAATACAATCACAATCGTTCAATCGCTATCGAACAATCACAACCATACGATCACAATCATACAATCACAATCATACAATCACAATCACGCACTCGCAATCATACAATCACAATCATACTATCACAATCACACAATCACAATCATATAATCACAATCATACAATCACAATCATACAATCACAATCATACAATCACAATCATACAATCACAATAATAGAACCATAATTATACAACCACAATCAAACGATCACAATCATACAATCACAATCATACAATCACAATCGTACAATCACAATCATACAAACACAATCATACAATCATAATCATGCAGTAACAATCATACAATCAAAATCATACAACCGCAATCATACGATCACAATGATACGATCACAATCATACAATCACAATCATACACTCACAATCATTCAATCACAATCATACAATCACAATCATACATAAACAGTCATACAATCACAATCATGAAATCACAATCATACAATCACAATCATACAATCACAATCATACAATTACAATCATACAATCACAATCATACAATCGCAATCATACAATCACAATCATACAATCACAATCATACAATCACAATCATACAATCACAATCATACAATCACAATCATACAATCACAATCATACAATCACAATCATACAATCACAATACTACAGTCGCCATTATCCAATCACAATCATACAAATCACAATCATACAATCACAATCATACAATCACAATCATACAATCACAATCATAAAGTCACAATCATACATCACAATCATACAATCACAGTCATACAATCACAATCATACAATCACAATCATACAATCACAATCATACAATCACAAACATACAATCACAATCATACAATCACAATCATACAATCACAATCATACAATCACAATCATACAATCACAATCATACAATCACAATCATACAATCACAATCATACAATCACAATCATACAATCACAATCATACGATCGCAATCATACAATCACAACCATACACTCACAATCATTCAATCACAATCATACAATCACAGTCATACAATCACAATCATACAATCACAATCATACAATCACAATCATACAATCACAATACTACAGTCGCCATTATCCAATCACAATCATACAATCACAATCATACAATCACAATCATACAATCACAGTCTTACAATCACAATCATACAATCACTATCATACAATCACAATCATACAATCACAATCATACAATCACAATCATACAATCGCAATCAAACAATCACAATCAGACGATCGCAATCATACGATCACAATCATAAACTCAGAATAATTCAATCACAATCATACAATCACAATCATACAATCACAATCATACAATCACAATCATACAATCAAAATCATACAATCGCAATCATACGATCACAATCATACGATGACAATCATACTATAACAATCATACAATCAAAATCATACAATCACAATCATACAATCACAATCATACAATCACAATCATACAACCACAATCATACAATCACAATCATACAATCACAATCATATAATCACAATCATACAATCACAATGATACAATCACAATCATACGATCGCAATCATACAATCACAATCATACAATCACAATCATACAATCACAATACTACAGTCACCATTATACAATCACAATCATACAATCACAATCATATAATCACAATCATACAATCACAATGATACAATCACCATCATACAATCACAATCATACAATCACAATCATACAGTAACAATCATACGATGACAATCATACAATTACTACTATACAATCACAATCATACGATCGCAATCATACAATCACAACCATACACTCACAATCATTCAATCACAATCATACAATCACAATCATACAATCACAATCATACAATCACAATCATACAATCACAATCATACAATCACAATCATACAATCACAATCATACAATCACAATCGTACAATCACAATCATACAATCGAAATCATACAATCACAATCGTACAATCGCAGTCGAACAATGACAACCATACGATCACAATCATACAATCACAATCATATAATCACAATCATACACTCGCAATCTTATAATCACAATCATACAATCACAATCATACAATCATACAATCACAATCATACAATCACAATCATACAATCACAATCATACAATTACAATCATACAATCACTATCATACAACCACAATCATACAATCACAATCATACAATCACAATCATACAATCGCAACCAAACAATCACAATCAGACGATCGGAATCATACGATCACAATCATAAACTCACAATCATTCAATCACAATCATACAATCACAATCATACAATCACAATCATACAATCACAATCATACAATCAAAATCATACAATCGCAATCATACGATCACAATCATACGACGACAATCATACAATTACTACTATACAATCACAATCATACAAATACAATCATACAATCACAATCATACTATAACAATCATACAATCAAAATCATACAATCACAATCATACAATCACAATCATACAATCACAATCATACAATCACAACCATACGATCACAATCATACAATCACAATCATACAATCACAATCATACACTCGCAATCATACAATCACAATAATACAATCACAATCATACAATCACAATCATACAATCACAATCATACAATCACAATCATACAATCACTATGATACAATCACAATCATACAATCGCAATCATACAATCGCAATCAAACAATCACAATCAGACGAACGCAATCATACGATCACAATAATACACTCACAATCATTCAATCACAATCATACGATCACAATCACACAATCACAATCATACAATCGCAATCATACAATCACAATCATACAATCGCAATCATACGATCACAATCGTACGATCACAATACTACAGTCACCATTATACAATCACAATCATACAATCACAATCATATAATCACAATCATACAATCACAATGATACAATCACCATCATACAATCACAATCATACAATCACAATCATACAGTAACAATCATACGATGACAATCATACAATTACTACTATACAATCACAATCATACGATCGCAATCATACAATCACAACCATACACTCACAATCATTCAATCACAATCATACAATCACAATCATACAATCACAATCATACAATCGCAATCAAACAATCACAATCAGACGAACGCAATCATACGATCACAATAATACACACACAATCATTCAATCACAATCATACGATCACAATCACACAATCACAATCATACAATCGCAATCATACAATCACAATCATACAATCGCAATAATACAATCACAATCATACAATCACAATCATACAAAAACAATCATACAATCACAATCATGCAATCACAATCATACAATCAAAATCATACAATCGCAATCATACGATCACAGTCATACGATCACAATCATACAATCACAACCATACAATCACAATCATACGATGACAATCATACAATTACTACTATACAATCATAATCATATAAAAACAATCATACAATTACAATCATACAATCGCAATCATATAATCACAATAATACAATCACAATCATACAATCACAATCATACAATCACAATCATACAATCACAATCATACAATCACAATCATACAATCACAATCACACAATCAAAATCATACAATCACAATCATACAATCACAATCATACTATCACAATCATTCAATCACGATAATACAATCACAATCGTTCAATCGCTATCGAACAATCACAACCATACGATCACAATCATACAATCACAATCATACAATCACAATCACGCACTCGCAATCATACAATCACAATCATACTATCACAATCACACAATCACAATCATATAATCACAATCATACAATCACAATCATACAATCACAATCATACAATCACAATCATACAATCACAATAATAGAACCATAATTATACAACCACAATCAAACGATCACAATCATACAATCACAATCATACAATCACAATCATACAATCACAATCATACAAACACAATCATACAATCATAATCATGCAGTAACAATCATACAATCAAAATCATACAACCGCAATCATACGATCACAATGATACGATCACAATCATACAATCACAATCAAAGAATCACAATCACACAATCACAATCATACAATCACAATCATACAAAAACAATCATACAATCACAATCATACAATCGCAATCATACAATTACAATCACCCAAATACAATCATACAATCACAATCATACAATCACAATCATACAATCACAATAATACAATCGCAATCAAACAATCACAATCATACGATCGCAATCACACAACCACAATCATACACTCACAATCATTCAATCACAATCATACAATCACAATAAATACAAAAACAATCATACAATCACAATCATACAATCACAATCATACAATCACAATACTACAGTCGCCATTATACAATCACAATGATACAATGACAATCATATAATCACAATCATACAATCACAATGATACAATCACAATCATACAATCACAATCATACAAACACAATCATACAATCATAATCATGCAGTAACAATCATACAATCAAAATCATACAACCGCAATCATACGATCACAATGATACGATCACAATCATACAATCACAATCAAAGAATCACAATCATACAATCACAATCATACAATCACAATCATACAAAAACAATCATACAATCACAACCATACAATCGCAATCATACAATTACAATCACCCAAATACAATCATACAATCACAATCATACAATCACAATAATACAATCACAATCATACAATCACAATACTACAGTCTCCATTATACAATCACAATGATACAATGACAATCATATAATCACAATCATACAATCACAATGATACAATCACAATCATACAATCACAATCATACAAACACAATCATACAATCATAATCATGCAGTAACAATCATACAATCAAAATCATACAACCGCAATCATACGATCACAATGATACGATCACAATCATACAATCACAATCAAAGAATCACAATCATAAAATCACAATCATACAATCACAATCATACAAAAACAATCATACAATCACAATCATACAATCGCAGTCATACAATTACAATCACCCAAATACAATCATACAATCACAATCATACAATCACAATAATACAATCGCAATCAAACAATCACAATCATACGATCGCAATCATACAACCACAATCATACACTCACAATCATTCAATCACAATCATACAATCACAATCATACAAAAACAATCATACAATCACAATCATACAATCACAATCATACAATCACAATCATACAATCACAATCATACAATCACAATCATGCAATCACAATCATACAATCACAATCATACAATCACAATCATACAATCGCAATCAAACAATCACAATCATACGATCGCAATCATACAATCACAATCATACACTCACAATCATTCAATCACAATCATACAATCACAATCATACATAAACAGTCATACAATCACAATCATGAAATCACAATCATACAATCACAATCATACAATCACAATCATACAATTACAATCATACAATCACAATCATACAATCGCAATCATACAATCACAATCATACAATCACAATCATACAATCACAATCATACAATCACAATCATACAATCACAATCATACAATCACAATCATACAATCACAATCATACAATCACAATCATACAATCACAATACTACAGTCGCCATTATCCAATCACAATCATACAATCACAATCATACAATCACAATCATACAATCACAATCATACAATCACAATCATACAATCACAATCATAAAGTCACAATCATACAATCACAATCATACAATCACAATCATACAATCACAATCATACAATCACAATCATACAATCACAAACATACAATCACAATCATACAATCACAATCATACAATCACAATCATACAATCACAATCATACAATCACAATCATACAATCACAATCATACAATCACAATCATACAATCACAATCATACGATCGCAATCATACAATCACAACCATACACTCACAATCATTCAATCACAATCATACAATCACAGTCATACAATCACAATCATACAATCACAATCATACAATCACAATCATACAATCACAATACTACAGTCGCCATTATCCAATCACAATCATACAATCACAATCATACAATCACAATCATACAATCACAGTCTTACAATCACAATCATACAATCACTATCATACAATCACAATCATACAATCACAATCATACAATCACAATCATACAATCGCAATCAAACAATCACAATCAGACGATCGCAATCATACGATCACAATCATAAACTCAAAATCATACAATCACAATCATACAATCACAATCATACAATCACAATCATACAATCACAATCATACAATCACAATCATACAATCACAATCATATAATCACAATCATACAATCACAATCATACAATCACAATACTACAGTCACCATTATACAATCACAATCATACAATCACAATCATATAATCACAATCATACAATCACAATGATACAATCACCATCATACAATCACAATCATACAATCACAATCATACAGTAACAATCATACGATGACAATCATACAATTACTACTATACAATCACAATCATACGATCGCAATCATACAATCACAACCATACACTCACAATCATTCAATCACAATCATACAATCACAATCATACAATCACAATCATACAATCACAATCATACAATCACAATCATACAATCACAATCATACAATCACAATACTACAGTCACCATTATACAATCACAATCATACAATCACAATCATATAATCACAATCATACAATCACAATGATACAATCACCATCATACAATCACAATCATACAATCACAATCATACAGTAACAATCATACGATGACAATCATACAATTACTACTATACAATCACAATCATACGATCGCAATCATACAATCACAACCATACACTCACAATCATTCAATCACAATCATACAATCACAATCATACAATCACAATCATACAATCGCAATCAAACAATCACAATCAGACGAACGCAATCATACGATCACAATAATACACACACAATCATTCAATCACAATCATACGATCACAATCACACAATCACAATCATACAATCGCAATCATACAATCACAATCATACAATCGCAATCATACGATCACAATCATACGATCACAATCATACAATCACAATCATACAATCACAATCATACAATCATAATCATGCAATCACAATCATACAATCACATTCATACAATCACAATCATACGATCACAATCATACGATGACAATCATACAATTACTACTATACAATCATAATCATACAAAAACAATCATACAATCACAATCATACAATCACAATCATACAATCACAATAATACAATCACAATCATACAATCACAATCATACAATCACAATCATACAATCACAATCATACAATCACAATCATACAATCACAATCATACAATCAAAATCATACAATCACAATCATACAATCACAATCATACTATCACAATCATTCAATCACGATAATACAATCACAATCGTTCAATCGCTATCGAACAATCACAACCATACGATCACAATCATACAATCACAATCATACAATCACAATCATGCACTCGCAATCATACAATCACAATCATACTATCACAATCACACAATCACAATCATATAATCACAATCATACAATCACAATCATACAATCACAATCATACAATCACAATAATAGAACCATAATTATACAACCACAATCAAACGATCACAATCATACAATCACAATCATACAATCACAATCATACAATCACAATCATACAAACACAATCATACAATCATAATCATGCAGTAACAATTATACAATCAAAATCATACAACCGCAATCATACGATCACAATGATACGATCACAATCATACAATCACAATCAAAGAATCACAATCACACAATCACAATCATAGAATCACAATCATACAAAAACAATCATACAATCACAATCATACAATCGCAATCATACAATTACAATCACCCAAATACAATCATACAATCACAATCATACAATCACAATAATACAATCGCAATCAAACAATCACAATCATACGATCGCAATCATACAACCACAATCATACACTCACAATCATTCAATCACAGTCATACAATCACAATTATACAAAGACAATCATACAATCACAATCATACAATCACAATCATACAATCACAATCATACAATCACAATCATACAATCGCAATCAAACAATCACAATCATACGATCGCAATCATACAATCACAATCATACACTCACAATCATTCAATCACAATCATACAATCACAATCATACAAAAACAATCATACAATCACAATCATGCAATCACAATCATACAATCACAATCATACAATCACAATCAAACAATTACAATCATACAATCACAATCATACAATCGCAATGATACAATCACTATCATACAATCACAATCATACAATCACAATAATACAATCACAATCATACAATCACAATCATACAATCACAATCATACAATCACAATCATACAATCACAATACTACAGTCGCCATTATCCAATCACAATCATACAATCACAATCATACAATCACAATCATACAATCACAATCATACAATCACAATCATACAATCACAATCATACAATCACAATACTACAGTCACCATTATACAATCACAATCATACAATCACAATCATATAATCACAATCATACAATCACAATGATACAATCACCATCATACAATCACAATCATACAGTAACAATCATACGATGACAATCATACAATTACTACTATACAATCACAATCATACAAAAACAATCATACTATCACAATCATACAAACACAATCATACAATCACAATCATACAATCACTACCATACAATCACAATCATACAATCACAATCATACAATCACAATCATACAATCACAATCATGCACTCGCAATCATACAATCACAATCATACTATCACAATCACACAATCACAATCATATAATCACAATCATACAATCACAATCATAGAACCATAATTATAAAACCACAATCAAACGATCACAATCATACAATCACAATCATACAATCACAATCATACAATCACAATCATACAATCACAATCATACAATCACAATCATACAATCACAATACTACAGTCGCCATTATACAATCACAATCATACAATGACAATCATATAGTCACAATCATACAATCACAATGATACAATCACAATCATACAATCACAATCATACAAACACAATCATACAATCATAATCATACAATCACAATCATACAAAAACAATCATACAATCACAATCATGCAATCACAATCATACAATCACAATCATACAATCACAATCATACAATTACAATCATACAATCACAATCATACAATCGCAATCATACAATCACAATCATACAATCACAATCATACAATCACAATCATACAATCACTATGATACAATCACAATCATACAATCGCAATCATACAATCGCACTCAAACAATCACAATCAGACGAACGCAATCATACGATCACAATAATACACTCACAATCATTCAATCACAATCATACGATCACAATCACACAATCACAATCATACAATCGCAATCATACAATCACAATCATACAATCGCAATCATACGATCACAATCATACGATCACAATACTATAGTCACCATTATACAATCACAATCATACAATCACAATCATATAATCACAATCATACAATCACAATGATACAATCACCATCATACAATCACAATCATACAATCACAATCATACAGTAACAATCATACGATGACAATCATACAATTACTACTATACAATCACAATCATACGATCGCAATCATACAATCACAACCATACACTCACAATCATTCAATCACAATCATACAATCACAATCATACAATCACAATCATACAATCGCAATCAAACAATCACAATCAGACGAACGCAATCATACGATCACAATAATACACACACAATCATTCAATCACAATCATACGATCACAATCACACAATCACAATCATACAATCGCAATCATACAATCACAATCATACAATCGCAATCATACGATCACAATCATACGATCACAATCATACAATCACAATCATACAATCACAATCATACAATCATAATCATGCAATCACAATCACACAATCACATTCATACAATCACAATCATACGATCACAATCATACGATGACAATCATACAATTACTACTATACAATCATAATCATACAAAAACAATCATACAATCACAATCATACAATCACAATCATACAATCACAATAATACAATCACAATCATACAATCACAATCATACAATCACAATCATACAATCACAATCATACAATCACAATCATACAATCACAATCATACAATCAAAATCATACAATCACAATCATACAATCACAATCATACTATCACAATCATTCAATCACGATAATACAATCACAATCGTTCAATCGCTATCGAACAATCACAACCATACGATCACAATCATACAATCACAATCATACAATCACAATCATGCACTCGCAATCATACAATCACAATCATACTATCACAATCACACAATCACAATCATATAATCACAATCATACAATCACAATCATACAATCACAATCATACAATCACAATCATACAATCACAATCATACAATCACAATACTACAGTCACCATTATACAATCACAATCATACAATCACAATCATATAATCACAATCATACAATCACAATGATACAATCACCATCATACAATCACAATCATACAGTAACAATCACACGATGACAATCATACAATTACTACTATACAATCACAATCATACAAAAACAATCATACTATCACAATCATACAAACACAATCATACAATCACAATCATACAATCACTACCATACCATCACAATCATACTATCACAATCATACAATCACAATCATACAATCGCAATCAAACAATCACAATCATACGATCGCAATCATACAATCACAATCATACACTCACAATCATTCAATCACAATCATACAAGCACAATCATACAATCACAATCATACAATCACAATCATACAATCACAATCATACAATCACAATCATACAATCACAATCATACAATCACAATCATACAATCACAATCATACAATCACAATCATACAATCACAATCATACAATCACAATCATACAATCACAATCATACAATCACAATCATACAATCACAATCATACAATCACAATACTACAGTCACCATTATACAATCACAATCATACAATCACAATCATATAATCACAATCATACAATCACAATGATACAATCACCATCATACAATCACAATCATACAGTAACAATCACACGATGACAATCATACAATTACTACTATACAATCACAATCATACAAAAACAATCATACTATCACAATCATACAAACACAATCATACAATCACAATCATACAATCACTACCATACCATCACAATCATACTATCACAATCATACAATCACAATCATACAATCGCAATCAAACAATCACAATCATACGATCGCAATCATACAATCACAATCATACACTCACAATCATTCAATCACAATCATACAAGCACAATCATACAATCACAATCATACAATCACAATCATACAATCACAATCATACAATCACAATCATACAATCAAAATCATACAATCACAATCATACAATCACAATCATACTATCACAATCATTCAATCACGATAATACAATCACAATCGTACAATCGCTATCGAACAATCACAACCATACGATCACAATCATACAATCACAACCATACAATCACAATCATACAATCACAATACTACAGTCGCCATTATCCAATCACAATCATACAATCACAATCATACAATCACAATCATACAATCACAATCATACAATCACAATCATACAATCACAATCATACAATCACAATCATACAATCACAATCATACAATCACAATCATACAATCACAATACTACAGTCACCATTATACAATCACAATCATACAATCACAATCATATAATCACAATCATACAATCACAATGATACAATCACCATCATACAATCACAATCATACAGTAACAATCACACGATGACAATCATACAATTACTACTATACAATCACAATCATACAAAAACAGTCATACTATCACAATCATACAAACACAATCATACAATCACAATCATACAATCACTACCATACCATCACAATCATACAATCACAATCATAAAATCACAATCATACAATCACAATCATACAATCACAATCATACAATCACAATCATACAATCACAATCATACAATCACAATCATACAATCACAATCATACAATCACAATCATACAATCACAATCATACAATCACAATCATACAATCACAATCATACAATCACAATCATACAATCACAATCATACAATCACAATCATACAATCACAATACTACAGTCGCCATTATACAATCACAATCATACAATGACAATCATATAATCACAATCATACAATCGCAATCATACAGTCACAATCATACAATCACAATCATACAATCACAATCATACAATCACAGTCATACAATCACAATCATACAATCACAATCATACAATCACAATCATACAATCACAATCATACAATCACAATCATACACTCGCAATCTTACAATCACAATCATACAATCACAATCATACAATCATAATCATACAATCACAATCATACAATCACTATCATACAATCACAATCATACAATCACAATCATACAATCACAATCATACAATCACAATCATACAATCACAATCATACAATCACAATCATACAATCACAATCATACAATCACAATCATACAATCACAATCATACAATCGCAATCATAAAATCGCAATCATACAATCACAATCATACAATCAAAATCATACAATCGCAATCATACGATCACAATCATACGATCACAATCATACAATCACAATCATACAATCACAATCATACAATCACAATCATACAATCACAATCATACAATCACAATCATACAATCACAATCATACAATCACAATCATACAATCGCAACCATACGATCACAATCATACAATCACAATCATACAATCACAATCATGCACTCGCAATCATACAATCACAATCATACTATCACAATCACACAATCACAATCATACAATCACAATCATACTATCACAATCATACAATCACAATCATACAATCACAATCATACAATCACAATAATAGAACCATAATTATACAACCACAATCAAACGATCACAATCACACAATCACAATCATACAATCACAATCATACAATCACAATCATAGAACCATAATTATAAAACCACAATCAAACGATCACAGTCATACGATCACAATCATACAATCACAATCATACAATCACAATCATACAATCACAATCATACAATCACAATCATACAATCACAATCATACAATCACAATCATACGATGACAATCATACAATTACTACTATACGATCACAATCATAAAAAAACAATCATACTATCACAATCATACAAACACAATCATACAATCACAATCATACAATCACTACCATACAATCACAATCATACAATCACAATCATACAATCACAATCATACAATCACAATCATGCACTCGCAATCATACAATCACAATCATACTATCACAATCACACAATCACAATCATATAATCACAATCATACAATCACAATCATAGATCCATAATTATAAAACCACAATCAAACGATCACAATCATACAATCACAATCATACAATCACAATCATACAATCACAATCATACAATCACAATCATACAATCACAATCATACAATCACAATCATACAATCACAATCGTACAATCACAATACTACTGTCGCCATTATACAATCACAATCATACAATGACAATCATATAGTCACAATCATACAATCACAATGATACAATCACAATCATACAATCGCAATCAAACAATCACAATCATACGATCGCAATCATACAATCACAATCATACACTCACAATCATTCAATCACAATCATACAAGCACAATCATACAATCACAATCATACAATCACAATCATACAATCACAATCATACAATCACAATCATACAATCACAATCATACAATCTCAATCATACAATCACAATCATACAATCACAATCATACAATCACAATCATACAATCACAATCATACAATCACAATCATACAATCACAATCATACAATCACAATCATACAATCACAATCATACAATCACAATCATACAATCACAATCATACAATCACAATCATACAATCACAATCATACAATCACAATCATACAATCACAATCATACAATCACAATCATACAATCACAATCATACAATCACAATCATACAATCACAATCATACAATCACAATCATACAATCACAATCATACAATCATAATCATATAATCACACTTATAAAATTGCAATCATACAATCGCAATCATACAATCATAATCATACCATCACAATCATACAGGCACAATCATACAATCACTATCATACAATCACAATCATACAATCCCAATCATACAATCACAATCATACAATCACAATCATACAATCACAATCATACAATCACAATCATACTATGACAATCATACAATCAAAATCATACAATCACAATCATACAATCACAATCATACTATCACAATCATTCAATCACGATAATACAATCACAATCGTACAATCGCTATCGAACAATCACAACCATACGATCACAATCATACAATCACAACCATACAATCACAATCATGCACTCGCAATCATACAATCACAATCATACTATCACAATCACACAATCACAATCATACAATCACAATCATACAATCACAATCATACAATCACAATCATACAATCACAGTCATACAATCACAATCATACAATCACAATAATAGAACCATAATTATACAACCACAATCAAACGATCACAATCGTACAATCACAATCATACAATCACAATCATACAATCACAATCATACAATCACAATCATACAATCACAATCATACAATCACAATCATACAATCACAATACTACAGGCGCCATTATACAATCACAATCATACAATGACAATCATATAATCACAATCATACAATCACAATGATACAATCACAATCATACAATCACAATCATACAAACACAATCATACAATCATAATCATGCAATAACAATCATACAATCAAAATCATACAAGCGCAATCATACGATCACAATCATACGATCACAATCATACAATCACAATCAAAGAATCACAATCATACAATCACAATCATACAATCACAATCATACAAAAACAATCATACAATCACAATCATACAATCGCAATCATACAATTACAATCACCCAAATACAATCATACAATCACAATCATACAATCACAATAATACAATCGCAATCAAACAATCACAATCATACGATCGCAATCATACAACCACAATCATACACTCACAATCATTCAATCACAATCATACAATCACAATCATACAAAAACAATCATACAACCACAATCATGCAATCACAATCATACAATCACAATCATACAATCACAATCATACAATCACAATCATACAATCACAATCATACAATCGCAATCAAACAATCACAATCATACGATCGCAATCATACAATCACAATCATACACTCACAATCATTCAATCACAATCATACAATCACAATCATACAATCACAATCATACAATCACAATCATACAATCATAATCATATAATCACACTCATAAAATTGCAATCATACAATCGCAATCATGCAATCACAATCATACCATCACAATCATACAGGCACAATCAAACAATCACTATCATACAATCACAATCATACAAATACAATCATACAATCACAATCATACAATCACAATCGTACAATCGCAGTCGAACAATGACAACCATACGATCACAATCATACAATCACAATCATATAATCACAATCATACACTCGCAATCTTACAATCACAATCATACAATCACTATCATACAATCACAATCATACAATCACAATCATACAATCACAATCATACAATCGCAATCAAACAATCACAATCAGACGATCGCAATCATACGATCACAATCATAAACACACAATCATTCAATCACAATCATACAATCACAATCATACAATCACAATCATACAATCACAATCATACAATCACAATCATACGATCACAATCATACGATGACAATCATACGATCACAATCATACGATGACAATCATACAATTACTACTATACAATCACAATCATACAAATACAATCATACAATCACAATCATACTATAACAATCATACAATCAAAATCATACAATCACAATCATACAATCACAATCATACACTCACAATCATTCAATCACAATCATACAATCACAATACTACAGTCGCCATTATCCAATCACAATCATACAATCACAATCATACAATCACAATCATACAATCACAATCATACAATCACAATCATACAATCACAATCATACAATCACAATCATACAATCACAATCATACAATCACAATACTACAGTCACCATTATACAATCACAATCATACAATCACAATCATATAATCACAATCATACAATCACAATGATACAATCACCATCATACAATCACAATCATACAATCACAATCATACAATCACAATCATACAATCACTATCATACAATCACAATCATACAATCACAATCATACAATCACAATCATACAATCACAATCATACGATCACAATCATACGATGACAATCATACAATTACTACTATACAATCATAATCATACAAAAACAATCATACAATCACAATCATACAATCACAATCATACAATCACAATCATACAATCACAATCATACTATGACAATCATACAATCAAAATCATACAATTACAATCATACAATCACAATCATACTATCGCAATCATTCAATCACGATAATACAATCACAATCGTACAATCGCAATCGAACAATCACAACGATACGATCACAATCATACAATCACAATCATACAATCACAATCATACAATCACAATCATACAATCACAATCATACAATCACAATCATACACTCGCAATCTTACAATCACAATCATACAATCACAATCATACAATCACTATCATACAATCACAATCATACAATCACAATCATACAATCACAATCATACAATCACAATCATACAATCACAATCATACAATCACAATCATACAATCACAATCATACAATCACAATCATACAATCGCAATCATACAATCACAATCATACAATCAAAATCATACAATCGCAATCATACGATCACAATCATACGATCACAATCATACAATCACAATCATACTATAACAATCATACAATCAATATCATACAATCACAATCATACAATCACAATCATACTATCACAATCATTCAATCACGATAATACAATCACAATCGTACAATCGCAATCGAACAATCGCAACCATACGATCACAATCACACAATCACAATCATACAATCACAATCATGCACTCGCAATCATACAATCACAATCATACTATCACAATCACACAATCACAATCATACAATCACAATCATACTATCACAATCATACAATCACAATCATACAATCACAATCATACAATCACAATAATAGAACCATAATTATACAACCACAATCAAACGATCACAGTCGCACAATCACAATCATACAATCACAATCATACAATCACAATCATACAATCACAATCATACAATCACAATCATACAATCACAATCATACAATCACAATCATACAATCACAATCATACAATCACAATCATACAATCACAATCATACAATCGCAATCATACGGTCACAGTCATACGATCACAATCATACAATCACAATCATACAATCACAATCATACAATCACAATCATACAATCACAATCATACAATCACAATCATACAATCACAATCATACAATCACAATCATACAATCACAATCATACGATGACAATCATACAATTACTACTATACAATCATAATCATACAAAAACAATCATACAATCACAATCATACAATCACAATCATACAATCACAATAATACAATCAACATCATACAATCACAATCATACAATCACAATCATACAATCACAATACTACAGTCGCCATTATCCAATCACAATCATACAATCACAATCATACAATCACAATCATACAATCACAATCATACAATCACAATCATACAATCACAATACTACAGTCACCATTATACAATCACAATCATACAATCACAATCATATAATCACAATCATACAATCACAATGATACAATCACCATCATACAATCACAATCATACAGTAACAATCATACGATGACAATCATACAATTACTACTATACAATCACAATCATACAAAAACAATCATACTATCACAATCATACAAACACAATCATACAATCACAATCATACAATCACTACCATACAATCACAATCATACAATCACAATCATACAATCACAATCATACAATCACAATCATGCACTCGCAATCATACAATCACAATCATACTATCACAATCACACAATCACAATCATATAATCACAATCATACAATCACAATCATAGAACCATAATTATAAAACCACAATCAAACTATCACAATCATACAATCACAATCATACAATCACAATCATACAATCACAATCATACAATCATAATCATACAATCACAATACTACAGTCGCCATTATACAATCACAATCATACAATGACAATCATATAGTCACAATCATACAATCACAATGATACAATCACAATCATACAATCACAATCATACAAACACAATCATACAATCATAATCATACAATCACAATCATAAAAAAACAATCATACAATCACAATCATGCAATCACAATCATACAATCACAATCATACAATCACAATCATACAATTACAATCATACAATCACAATCATACAGCCGCAATCATACAATCACAATCATACAATCACAATCATACAATCACAATACTACAGTCGCCATTATCCAATCACAATCATACAATCACAATCATACAATCACAATCATACAATCACAATCATACAATCACAATCCTACAATCACAATCATACAATCACAATACTACAGTCACCATTATACAATCACAATCATACAATCACAATCATATAATCACAATCATACAATCACAATGATACAATCACCATCATACAATCACAATCATACAGTAACAATCACACGATGACAATCATACAATTACTACTATACAATCACAATCATACAAAAACAACCATACTATCACAATCATACAAACACAATCATACAATCACAATCATACAATCACTACCATACCATCACAATCATACTATCACAATCATACAATCACAATCATACAATCGCAATCAAACAATCACAATCATACGATCGCAATCATACAATCACAATCATACACTCACAATCATTCAATCACAATCATACAAGCACAATCATACAATCACAATCATACAATCACAATCATACAATCACAATCATACAATCACAATCATACAATCACAATCATACAATCACAATCATACAATCACAATCATACAATCACAATCATACAATCACAATCATACAATCACAATCATACAATCACAATCATACAATCATAATCATATAATCACAATTATAAAATTGCAATCATACAATCGCAATCATACAATCATAATCATACCATCACAATCATACAGGCACAATCATACAATCACCATCATACAATCACAATCATACAATCACAATCATACAATCACAATCATACAATCACAATCATACAATCACAATCATACTATGACAATCATACAATCAAAATCATACAATCACAATCATACAATCACAATCATACTATCACAATCATTCAATCACGATAATACAATCACAATCGTACAATCGCTATCGAACAATCACAACCATACGATCACAATCATACAATCACAACCGTACAATCACAATCATGCACTCGCAATCATACAATCAGAATCATACTATCACAATCACACAATCACAATCATACAATCACAATCATACAATCACAATCATACAATCACAATCATACAATCACAATCATACAATCACAATCATACAATCACAATCATACAATCACAATCATACAATCACAATCATACAATCACAATAATAGAACCATAATTATACAACCACAATCAAACGATCACAATCGTACAATCACAATCATACAATCACAATCATACAATCACAATCATACAATCACAATCATACGATCACAATCATACGATGACAATCATACGATCACAATCAAAGAATCACAATCATACAATCACAATCATACAGTCACAATCATACAATCACAATCATACAATCACAATCATACGATCACAATCATACGATGACAATCATACGATCACAATCATACGATCACAATCATACAATTACTACTATACAATCACAATCATACAAATACAATCATACAATCACAATCATACTATAACAATCATACAATCAAAATCATACAATCACAATCATACAATCACAATCATACACTCACAATCATTCAATCACAATCATACAATCACAATACTACAGTCGCCATTATCCAATCACAATCATACAATCACAATCATACAATCACAATCATACAATCACAATCATACAATAACAATCATACAATCACAATACTACAGTCACCATTATACAATCACAATCATACAATCACAATCATATAATCACAATCATACAATCGCAATCATACAATCACAATCATACAATCAAAATCATACAATCGCAATCATACGATCACAATCATACGATCACAATCATACAATCACAATCATACAATCACAATCATACAATCACAATCATACGATCACAATCATACGATGACAATCATACAATTACTACTATACAATCATAATCATACAAAAACAATCATACAATCACAATCATACAATCACAATCATACAATCACAATAATACAATCACAATCATACAATCACAATCATACAATCACAATCATACAATCACAATCATACAATCACAATCATACAATCACAATCATACTATGACAATCATACAATCAAAATCATACAATTACAATCATACAATCACAATCATACTATCGCAATCATTCAATCACGATAATACAATCACAATCGTACAATCGCAATCGAACAATCACAATGATACGATCACAATCATACAATCACAATCATACAATCACAATCATACAATCACAATCATACAATCACAATCATACAATCACAATCATACACTCGCAATCTTACAATCACAATCATACAATCACAATCATACAATCACTATCATACAATCACAATCATACAATCACAATCATACAATCACAATCATACAATCACAATCATACAATCACAATCATACGATCACAATCATACGATGACAATCATACAATTACTACTATACAATCATAATCATACAAAAACAATCATACAATCACAATCATACAATCACAATACTACAGTCGCCATTGTCCAATCACAATCATACAATCACAATCATACAATCACAATCATACAATCACAATCATACAATCACAATCATACAATCACAATACTACAGTCACCATTATACAATCACAATCATACAATCACAATCATATAATCACAATCATACAATCACAATGATACAATCACCATCATACAATCACAATCATACAGTAACAATCATACGATGACAATCATACAATTACTACTATACAATCACAATCATACAAAAACAATCATACTATCACAATCATACAAACACAATCATACAATCACAATCATACAATCACTACCATACAATCACAATCATACAATCACAATCATACAATCACAATCATACAATCACAATCATGCACTCGCAATCATACAATCACAATCATACTATCACAATCACACAATCACAATCATATAATCACAATCATACAATCACAATCATAGAACCATAATTATAAAACCACAATCAAACTATCACAATCATACAATCACAATCATACAATCACAATCATACAATCACAATCATACAATCATAATCATACAATCACAATACTACAGTCGCCATTATACAATCACAATCATACAATGACAATCATATAGTCACAATCATACAATCACAATGATACAATCACAATCATACAATCACAATCATACAAACACAATCATACAATCATAATCATACAATCACAATCATAAAAAAACAATCATACAATCACAATCATGCAATCACAATCATACAATCACAATCATACAATCACAATCATACAATTACAATCATACAATCACAATCATACAACCGCAATCATACAATCACAATCATACAATCACAATCATACAATCACAATACTACAGTCGCCATTATCCAATCACAATCATACAATCACAATCATACAATCACAATCATACAATCACAATCATACAATCACAATCCTACAATCACAATCATACAATCACAATACTACAGTCACCATTATACAATCACAATCATACAATCACAATCATATAATCACAATCATACAATCACAATGATACAATCACCATCATACAATCACAATCATACAGTAACAATCACACGATGACAATCATACAATTACTACTATACAATCACAATCATACAAAAACAACCATACTATCTCAATCATACAAACACAATCATACAATCACAATCATACAATCACTACCATACCATCACAATCATACTATCACAATCATACAATCACAATCATACAATCGCAATCAAACAATCACAATCATACGATCGCAATCATACAATCACAATCATACACTCACAATCATTCAATCACAATCATACAAGCACAATCATACAATCACAATCATACAATCACAATCATACAATCACAATCATACAATCACAATCATACAATCACAATCATACAATCACAATCATACAATCACAATCATGCAATCACAATCATACAATCACAATCATACAATCACAATCATACAATCACAATCATACAATCACAATCATACAATCATAATCATATAATCACAATTATAAAATTGCAATCATACAATCGCAATCATACAATCATAATCATACCATCACAATCATACAGGCACAATCATACAATCACCATCATACAATCACAATCATACAATCACAATCATACAATCACAATCATACAATCACAATCATACAATCACAATCATACTATGACAATCATACAATCAAAATCATACAATCACAATCATACAATCACAATCATACTATCACAATCATTCAATCACGATAATACAATCACAATCGTACAATCGCTATCGAACAATCACAACCATACGATCACAATCATACAATCACAACCGTACAATCACAATCATGCACTCGCAATCATACAATCACAATCATACTATCACAATCACACAATCACAATCATACAATCACAATCATACAATCACAATCATACAATCACAATCATACAATCACAATCATACAATCACAATCATACAATCACAATCATACAATCACAATCATACAATCACAATAATAGAACCATAATTATACAACCACAATCAAACGATCACAATCGTACAATCACAATCATACAATCACAATCATACAATCACAATCATACAATCACAATCATACGATCACAATCATACGATGACAATCATACGATCACAATCAAAGAATCACAATCATACAATCACAATCATACAATCACAATCATACAATCACAATCATACAATCACAATCATACGATCACAATCATACGATCACAATCATACGATCACAATCATACGATCACAATCGTACAATTACTACTATACAATCACAATCATACAAATACAATCATACAATCACAATCATACTATAACAATCATACAATCAAAATCATACAATCACAATCATACAATCACAATCATACACTCACAATCATTCAATCACAATCATACAATCACAATACTACAGTCGCCATTATCCAATCACAATCATACAATCACAATCATACAATCACAATCATACAATCACAATCATACAATCACAATCATACAATAACAATCATACAATCACAATACTACAGTCACCATTATACAATCACAATCATACAATCACAATCATATAATCACAATCATACAATCGCAATCATACAATCACAATCATACAATCAAAATCATACAATCGCAATCATACGATCACAATCATACGATCACAATCATACAATCACAATCATACAATCACAATCATACAATCACAATCATACGATCACAATCATACGATGACAATCATACAATTACTACTATACAATCATAATCATACAAAAACAATCATACAATCACAATCATACAATCACAATCATACAATCACAATAATACAATCACAATCATACAATCACAATCATACAATCACAATCATACAATCACAATCATACAATCACAATCATACAATCACAATCATACTATGACAATCATACAATCAAAATCATACAATTACAATCATACAATCACAATCATACTATCGCAATCATTCAATCACGATAATACAATCACAATCGTACAATCGCAATCGAACAATCACAACGATACGATCACAATCATACAATCACAATCATACAATCACAATCATACAATCACAATCATACAATCACAATCATACAATCACAATCATACACTCGCAATCTTACAATCACAATCATACAATCACAATCATACAATCACTATCATACAATCACAATCATACAATCACAATCATACAATCACAATCATACAATCACAATCATACAATCACAATCATACGATCACAATCATACGATGACAATCATACAATTACTACTATACAATCATAATCATACAAAAACAATCATACAATCACAATCATACAATCACAATCATACAATCACAATAATACAATCACAATCATACAATCACAATCATACAATCACAATCATACAATCACAATCATACAATCACAATCATACAATCACAATCATACAATCACAATCATACTATGACAATCATACAATCAAAATCATACAATTACAATCATACAATCACAATCATACTATCGCAATCATTCAATCACGATAATACAATCACAATCGTACAATCGCAATCGAACAATCACAACGATACGATCACAATCATACAATCACAATCATACAATCACAATCATACAATCACAATCATACAATCACAATCATACAATCACAATCATACACTCGCAATCTTACAATCACAATCATACAATCACAATCATACAATCACTATCATACAATCACAATCATACAATCACAATCATACAATCACAATCATACAATCACAATCATACAATCACAATCATACAATCACAATCATACAATCACAATCATACAATCACAATCATACAATCACAATCATACAATCACAATCATACAATCACAATCATGCAATCACAATCATACAATCACAATCATACAATCACAATCATACAATCACAATCATACAATCACAATCATACAATCAAAATCATACAATCGCAATCATACGGTCACAGTCATACGATCACAATAATACAATCACAATAATACAATCACAATCATACAATCACAATCATACAATCACAATCATACAATCACAATCATACAATCACAATCATACAATCACAATCATACAATCACAATCATACAATCACAATCATACAATCACAATCATACAATCACAATCATACTATGACAATCATACAATCAAAATCATACAATTACAATCATACAATCACAATCATACTATCGCAATCATTCAATCACGATAATACAATCACAATCGTACAATCGCAATCGAACAATCACAACGATACGATCACAATCATACAATCACAATCATACAATCACAATCATACAATCACAATCATACAATCACAATCATACAATCACAATCATACACTCGCAATCTTACAATCACAATCATACAATCACAATCATACAATCACTATCATACAATCACAATCATACAATCACAATCATACAATCACAATCATACAATCACAATCATACAATCACAATCATACAATCACAATCATACAATCACAATCATACAATCACAATCATACAATCACAATCATACAATCACAATCATACAATCACAATCATGCAATCACAATCATACAATCACAATCATACAATCACAATCATACAATCACAATCATACAATCAAAATCATACAATCGCAATCATACGGTCACAGTCATACGATCACAATAATACAATCACAATCATACAATCACAATCATACAATCACAATCATACAATCACAATCATACAATCACAATCATACAATCACAATCATACAATCGCAATCATACAATCACAATCATACGATGACAATCATACAATTACTACTATACAATCATAATCATACAAAAACAATCATACAATCACAATCATACAATCACAATCATACAATCACAATAATACAATCAACATCATACAATCACAATCATACAATCACAATCATACAATCACAATACTACAGTCGCCATTATCCAATCACAATCATACAATCACAATCATACAATCACAATCATACAATCACAATCATACAATCACAATCATACAATCACAATACTACAGTCACCATTATACAATCACAATCATACAATCACAATCATATAATCACAATCATACAATCACAATGATACAATCACCATCATACAATCACAATCATACAGTAACAATCATACGATGACAATCATACAATTACTACTATACAATCACAATCATACAAAAACAATCATACTATCACAATCATACAAACACAATCATACAATCACAATCATACAATCACTACCATACAATCACAATCATACAATCACAATCATACAATCACAATCATACAATCACAATCATGCACTCGCAATCATACAATCACAATCATACTATCACAATCACACAATCACAATCATATAATCACAATCATACAATCACAATCATAGAACCATAATTATAAAACCACAATCAAACTATCACAATCATACAATCACAATCATACAATCACAATCATACAATCACAATCATACAATCACAATCATACAATCACAATACTACAGTCGCCATTATACAATCACAATCATACAATGACAATCATATAGTCACAATCATACAATCACAATGATACAATCACAATCATACAATCACAATCATACAAACACAATCATACAATCATAATCATACAATCACAATCATAAAAAAACAATCATACAATCACAATCATGCAATCACAATCATACAATCACAATCATACAATCACAATCATACAATTACAATCATACAATCACAATCATACAACCGCAATCATACAATCACAATCATACAATCACAATCATACAAACACAATCATACAACCATAATCATACAATCACAATCATAAAAAAACAATCATACAATCACAATCATGCAATCGCAATCATACAATCACAATCATACAATCACAATCATATAATCACAATCATACAATCACAATGATACAATCACCATCATACAATCACAATCATACAGTAACAATCACACGATGACAATCATACAATTACTACTATACAATCACAATCATACAAAAACAACCATACTATCACAATCATACAATCACAATCATACAATCACAATCATACAATCACAATCATACAATCACAATCATACTATGACAATCATACAATCAAAATCATACAATCACAATCATACAATCACAATCATACTATCACAATCATTCAATCACTATAATACAATCACAATCGTACAATCGCTATCGAACAATCACAACCATACGATCACAATCATACAATCACAACCATACAATCACAATCATGCACTCGCAATCATACAATCACAATCATACTATCACAATCACACAATCACAATCATACAATCACAATCATACAATCACAATCATACAATCACAATCATACAATCACAGTCATACAATCACAATCATACAATCACAATAATAGAACCATAATTATACAACCACAATCAAACGATCACAATCGTACAATCACAATCATACAATCACAATCATACAATCACAATCATACAATCACAATCATACAATCACAATCATACAATCACAATCATACAATCACAATCATACAATCACAATACTACAGGCGCCATTATACAATCACAATCATACAATGACAATCATATAATCACAATCATACAATCACAATGATACAATCACAATCATACAATCACAATCATACAAACACAATCATACAATCATAATCATGCAATAACAATCATACAATCAAAATCATACAAGCGCAATCATACGATCACAATCATACGATCACAATCATACAATCACAATCAAAGAATCACAATCATACAATCACAATCATACAATCACAATCATACAAAAACAATCATACAATCACAATCATACAATCGCAATCATACAATTACAATCACCCAAATACAATCATACAATCACAATCATACAATCACAATAATACAATCGCAATCAAACAATCACAATCATACGATCGCAATCATACAACCACAATCATACACTCACAATCATTCAATCACAATCATACAATCACAATCATACAAAAACAATCATACAACCACAATCATGCAATCACAATCATACAATCACAATCATACAATCACAATCATACAATCACAATCATACAATCACAATACTACAGTCACCATTATACAATCACAATCATACAATCACAATCATATAATCACAATCATACAATCACAATGATACAATCACCATCATACAATCACAATCATACAATCACAATCATACAATCACAATCATACAATCACTATCATACAATCACAATCATACAATCACAATCATACAATCACAATCATACAATCGCAATCAAACAATCACCACCAGACGATCGCAATCATACGATCACAATCATAAACTCACAATCATTCAATCACAATCATACAATCACAATCATACAATCACAATCATACAATCACAATCATACAATCACAATCATACAATCAAAATCATACAATCGCAATCATACGATCACAATCATACAATCACAATCATACAAAAACAATCATACAATCACAATCATACAATCACAATCGTACAATCGCAGTCGAACCATGACAGCCATACGATCACAATCATACAATCACAATCATACAATCACAATCATACACTCGCAATCTTACAATCACAATAATACAATCACAATCATACAATCACAATCATACAATCACAATCATACAATCACTATGATACAATCACAATCATACAATCACAATCATACAATCGCAATCAAACAATCACAATCAGACGATCGCAATCATACGATCACAATAATACACTCACAATAATTCAATCTCAATCATGCGATCACAATCACACAATCACAATCATACAATCGCAATCATACAATCACAATCATACAATCAAAATCATACAATCGCAATCATACGATCACAATCATACGATCACAATCATACAATCACAATCATACAATCACAATCATACAATCACAATCATACGATCACAATCATACGATGACAATCATACAATTACTACTATACAATCATAATCATACAAAAACAATCATACAATCACAATCATACAATCACAATCATACAATCACAATAATACAATCACAATCATACAATCACAATCATACAATCACAATCATACAATCACAATCATACAATCACAATCATACTATGACAATCATACAATCAAAATCATACAATTACAATCATACAATCACAATCATACTATCGCAATCATTCAATCACGATAATACAATCACAATCGTACAATCGCAATCGAACAATCACAACGATACGATCACAATCATACAATCACAATCATACAATCACAATCATACAATCACAATCATACAATCACAATCATACAATCACAATCATACACTCGCAATCTTACAATCACAATCATACAATCACAATCATACAATCACTATCATACAATCACAATCATACAATCACAATCATACAATCACAATCATACAATCACAATCATACAATCACAATCATACAATCACAATCATACAATCACAATCATACAATCACAATCATACAATCACAATCATACAATCACAATCATACAATCGCAATCATACAATCACAATCATACAATCAAAATCATACAATCGCAATCATACGATCACAATCATACGATCACAGTCATACAATCACAATCATACTATAACAATCATACAATCAATATCATACAATCACAATCATACAATCACAATCATACTATCACAATCATTCAATCACGATAATACAATCACAATCGTACAATCGCAATCGAACAATCGCAACCATACGATCACAATCATACAATCACAATCATACAATCACAATCATGCACTCGCAATCATACAATCACAATCATACTATCACAATCACACAATCTCAATCATATAATCACAATCATACAATCACAATCATAGAACCATAATTATAAAACCACAAACAAACTATCACAATCATACAATCACAATCATACAATCACAATCATACAATCACAATCATACAATCACAATCATACACTCGCAATCTTACAATCACAATCATACAATCACAATCATACAATCACTATCATACAATCACAATCATACAATCAAAATCATACAATCGCAATCATACGGTCACAGTCATACGATCACAATCATACAATCACAATCATACAATCACAATCATACAATCACAATCATACAATCACAATCATACAATCACAATCATACAATCACAATCATACAACCACAATCATACAATCACAATCATACGATGACAATCATACAATTACTACTATACAATCATAATCATACAAAAACAATCATACAATCACAATCATACAATCACAATCATACAATCACAATAATACAATCAACATCATACAATCACAATCATACAATCACAATCATACAATCACAATACTACAGTCGCCATTATCCAATCACAATCATACAATCACAATCATACAATCACAATCATACAATCACAATCATACAATCACAATCATACAATCACAATACTACAGTCACCATTATACAATCACAATCATACAATCACAATCATATAATCACAATCATACAATCACAATGATACAATCACCATCATACAATCACAATCATACAGTAACAATCATACGATGACAATCATACAATCACAATCATACAATCACAATCATACAATCACAATCATGCACTCGCAATCATACAATCACAATCATACTATCACAATCACACAATCTCAATCATATAATCACAATCATACAATCATAATCATAGAACCATAATTATAAAACCACAAACAAACTATCACAATCATACAATCACAATCATACAATCACAATCATACAATCACAATCATACAATCATAATCATACAATCACAATACTACAGTCGCCATTATCCAATCACAATCATACAATCACAATCATACAATCACAATCATACAATCACAATCATACAATCACAATCATACAATAACAATCATACAATCACAATACTACAGTCACCATTATACAATCACAATCATACAATCACAATCATATAATCACAATCATACAATCGCAATCATACAATCACAATCATACAATCAAAATCATACAATCGCAATCATACGATCACAATCATACGATCACAATCATACAATCACAATCATACAATCACAATCATACAATCACAATCATACGATCACAATCATACGATGACAATCATACAATTACTACTATACAATCATAATCATACAAAAACAATCATACAATCACAATCATACAATCACAATCATACAATCACAATAATACAATCACAATCATACAATCACAATCATACAATCACAATCATACAATCACAATCATACAATCACAATCATACAATCACAATCATACTATGACAATCATACAATCAAAATCATACAATTACAATCATACAATCACAATCATACTATCGCAATCATTCAATCACGATAATACAATCACAATCGTACAATCGCAATCGAACAATCACAACGATACGATCACAATCATACAATCACAATCATACAATCACAATCATACAATCACAATCATACAATCACAATCATACAATCACAATCATACAATCACAATCATACACTCGCAATCTTACAATCACAATCATACAATCACAATCATACAATCACTATCATACAATCACAATCATACAATCACAATCATACAATCACAATCATACAATCACAATCATACAATCACAATCATACGATCACAATCATACGATGACAATCATACAATTACTACTATACAATCATAATCATACAAAAACAATCATACAATCACAATCATACAATCACAATCATACAATCACAATAATACAATCACAATCATACAATCACAATCATACAATCACAATCATACAATCACAATCATACAATCACAATCATACAATCACAATCATACAATCACAATCATACTATGACAATCATACAATCAAAATCATACAATTACAATCATACAATCACAATCATACTATCGCAATCATTCAATCACGATAATACAATCACAATCGTACAATCGCAATCGAACAATCACAACGATACGATCACAATCATACAATCACAATCATACAATCACAATCATACAATCACAATCATACAATCACAATCATACAATCACAATCATACACTCGCAATCTTACAATCACAATCATACAATCACAATCATACAATCACTATCATACAATCACAATCATACAATCACAATCATACAATCACAATCATACAATCACAATCATACAATCACAATCATACAATCACAATCATACAATCACAATCATACAATCACAATCATACAATCACAATCATACAATCACAATCATACAATCACAATCATGCAATCACAATCATACAATCACAATCATACAATCACAATCATACAATCACAATCATACAATCACAATCATACAATCAAAATCATACAATCGCAATCATACGGTCACAGTCATACGATCACAATAATACAATCACAATAATACAATCACAATCATACAATCACAATCATACAATCACAATCATACAATCACAATCATACAATCACAATCATACAATCACAATCATACAATCACAATCATACAATCACAATCATACAATCACAATCATACAATCACAATCATACTATGACAATCATACAATCAAAATCATACAATTACAATCATACAATCACAATCATACTATCGCAATCATTCAATCACGATAATACAATCACAATCGTACAATCGCAATCGAACAATCACAACGATACGATCACAATCATACAATCACAATCATACAATCACAATCATACAATCACAATCATACAATCACAATCATACAATCACAATCATACACTCGCAATCTTACAATCACAATCATACAATCACAATCATACAATCACTATCATACAATCACAATCATACAATCACAATCATACAATCACAATCATACAATCACAATCATACAATCACAATCATACAATCACAATCATACAATCACAATCATACAATCACAATCATACAATCACAATCATACAATCACAATCATACAATCACAATCATGCAATCACAATCATACAATCACAATCATACAATCACAATCATACAATCACAATCATACAATCAAAATCATACAATCGCAATCATACGGTCACAGTCATACGATCACAATAATACAATCACAATCATACAATCACAATCATACAATCACAATCATACAATCACAATCATACAATCACAATCATACAATCACAATCATACAATCGCAATCATACAATCACAATCATACGATGACAATCATACAATTACTACTATACAATCATAATCATACAAAAACAATCATACAATCACAATCATACAATCACAATCATACAATCACAATAATACAATCAACATCATACAATCACAATCATACAATCACAATCATACAATCACAATACTACAGTCGCCATTATCCAATCACAATCATACAATCACAATCATACAATCACAATCATACAATCACAATCATACAATCACAATCATACAATCACAATACTACAGTCACCATTATACAATCACAATCATACAATCACAATCATATAATCACAATCATACAATCACAATGATACAATCACCATCATACAATCACAATCATACAGTAACAATCATACGATGACAATCATACAATTACTACTATACAATCACAATCATACAAAAACAATCATACTATCACAATCATACAAACACAATCATACAATCACAATCATACAATCACTACCATACAATCACAATCATACAATCACAATCATACAATCACAATCATACAATCACAATCATGCACTCGCAATCATACAATCACAATCATACTATCACAATCACACAATCACAATCATATAATCACAATCATACAATCACAATCATAGAACCATAATTATAAAACCACAATCAAACTATCACAATCATACAATCACAATCATACAATCACAATCATACAATCACAATCATACAATCACAATCATACAATCACAATACTACAGTCGCCATTATACAATCACAATCATACAATGACAATCATATAGTCACAATCATACAATCACAATGATACAATCACAATCATACAATCACAATCATACAAACACAATCATACAATCATAATCATACAATCACAATCATAAAAAAACAATCATACAATCACAATCATGCAATCACAATCATACAATCACAATCATACAATCACAATCATACAATTACAATCATACAATCACAATCATACAACCGCAATCATACAATCACAATCATACAATCACAATCATACAAACACAATCATACAACCATAATCATACAATCACAATCATAAAAAAACAATCATACAATCACAATCATGCAATCGCAATCATACAATCACAATCATACAATCACAATCATATAATCACAATCATACAATCACAATGATACAATCACCATCATACAATCACAATCATACAGTAACAATCACACGATGACAATCATACAATTACTACTATACAATCACAATCATACAAAAACAACCATACTATCACAATCATACAATCACAATCATACAATCACAATCATACAATCACAATCATACAATCACAATCATACTATGACAATCATACAATCAAAATCATACAATCACAATCATACAATCACAATCATACTATCACAATCATTCAATCACTATAATACAATCACAATCGTACAATCGCTATCGAACAATCACAACCATACGATCACAATCATACAATCACAACCATACAATCACAATCATGCACTCGCAATCATACAATCACAATCATACTATCACAATCACACAATCACAATCATACAATCACAATCATACAATCACAATCATACAATCACAATCATACAATCACAGTCATACAATCACAATCATACAATCACAATAATAGAACCATAATTATACAACCACAATCAAACGATCACAATCGTACAATCACAATCATACAATCACAATCATACAATCACAATCATACAATCACAATCATACAATCACAATCATACAATCACAATCATACAATCACAATCATACAATCACAATACTACAGGCGCCATTATACAATCACAATCATACAATGACAATCATATAATCACAATCATACAATCACAATGATACAATCACAATCATACAATCACAATCATACAAACACAATCATACAATCATAATCATGCAATAACAATCATACAATCAAAATCATACAAGCGCAATCATACGATCACAATCATACGATCACAATCATACAATCACAATCAAAGAATCACAATCATACAATCACAATCATACAATCACAATCATACAAAAACAATCATACAATCACAATCATACAATCGCAATCATACAATTACAATCACCCAAATACAATCATACAATCACAATCATACAATCACAATAATACAATCGCAATCAAACAATCACAATCATACGATCGCAATCATACAACCACAATCATACACTCACAATCATTCAATCACAATCATACAATCACAATCATACAAAAACAATCATACAACCACAATCATGCAATCACAATCATACAATCACAATCATACAATCACAATCATACAATCACAATCATACAATCACAATACTACAGTCACCATTATACAATCACAATCATACAATCACAATCATATAATCACAATCATACAATCACAATGATACAATCACCATCATACAATCACAATCATACAATCACAATCATACAATCACAATCATACAATCACTATCATACAATCACAATCATACAATCACAATCATACAATCACAATCATACAATCGCAATCAAACAATCACCACCAGACGATCGCAATCATACGATCACAATCATAAACTCACAATCATTCAATCACAATCATACAATCACAATCATACAATCACAATCATACAATCACAATCATACAATCACAATCATACAATCAAAATCATACAATCGCAATCATACGATCACAATCATACAATCACAATCATACAATCACAATCATACACTCGCAATCTTACAATCACAATAATACAATCACAATCATACAATCACAATCATACAATCACAATCATACAATCACTATGATACAATCACAATCATACAATCACAATCATACAATCGCAATCAAACAATCACAATCAGACGATCGCAATCATACGATCACAATAATACACTCACAATAATTCAATCTCAATCATGCGATCACAATCACACAATCACAATCATACAATCGCAATCATACAATCACAATCATACAATCAAAATCATACAATCGCAATCATACGATCACAATCATACGATCACAATCATACAATCACAATCATACAATCACAATCATACAATCACAATCATACGATCACAATCATACGATGACAATCATACAATTACTACTATACAATCATAATCATACAAAAACAATCATACAATCACAATCATACAATCACAATCATACAATCACAATAATACAATCACAATCATACAATCACAATCATACAATCACAATCATACAATCACAATCATACAATCACAATCATACTATGACAATCATACAATCAAAATCATACAATTACAATCATACAATCACAATCATACTATCGCAATCATTCAATCACGATAATACAATCACAATCGTACAATCGCAATCGAACAATCACAACGATACGATCACAATCATACAATCACAATCATACAATCACAATCATACAATCACAATCATACAATCACAATCATACAATCACAATCATACACTCGCAATCTTACAATCACAATCATACAATCACAATCATACAATCACTATCATACAATCACAATCATACAATCACAATCATACAATCACAATCATACAATCACAATCATACAATCACAATCATACAATCACAATCATACAATCACAATCATACAATCACAATCATACAATCACAATCATACAATCACAATCATACAATCGCAATCATACAATCACAATCATACAATCAAAATCATACAATCGCAATCATACGATCACAATCATACGATCACAGTCATACAATCACAATCATACTATAACAATCATACAATCAATATCATACAATCACAATCATACAATCACAATCATACTATCACAATCATTCAATCACGATAATACAATCACAATCGTACAATCGCAATCGAACAATCGCAACCATACGATCACAATCATACAATCACAATCATACAATCACAATCATGCACTCGCAATCATACAATCACAATCATACTATCACAATCACACAATCTCAATCATATAATCACAATCATACAATCACAATCATAGAACCATAATTATAAAACCACAAACAAACTATCACAATCATACAATCACAATCATACAATCACAATCATACAATCACAATCATACAATCACAATCATACACTCGCAATCTTACAATCACAATCATACAATCACAATCATACAATCACTATCATACAATCACAATCATACAATCAAAATCATACAATCGCAATCATACGGTCACAGTCATACGATCACAATCATACAATCACAATCATACAATCACAATCATACAATCACAATCATACAATCACAATCATACAATCACAATCATACAATCACAATCATACAACCACAATCATACAATCACAATCATACGATGACAATCATACAATTACTACTATACAATCATAATCATACAAAAACAATCATACAATCACAATCATACAATCACAATCATACAATCACAATAATACAATCAACATCATACAATCACAATCATACAATCACAATCATACAATCACAATACTACAGTCGCCATTATCCAATCACAATCATACAATCACAATCATACAATCACAATCATACAATCACAATCATACAATCACAATCATACAATCACAATACTACAGTCACCATTATACAATCACAATCATACAATCACAATCATATAATCACAATCATACAATCACAATGATACAATCACCATCATACAATCACAATCATACAGTAACAATCATACGATGACAATCATACAATTACTACTATACAATCACAATCATACAAAAACAATCATACTATCACAATCATACAAACACAATCATACAATCACAATCATACAATCACTACCATACAATCACAATCATACAATCACAATCATACAATCACAATCATACAATCACAATCATGCACTCGCAATCATACAATCACAATCATACTATCACAATCACACAATCTCAATCATATAATCACAATCATACAATCATAATCATAGAACCATAATTATAAAACCACAAACAAACTATCACAATCATACAATCACAATCATACAATCACAATCATACAATCACAATCATACAATCATAATCATACAATCACAATACTACAGTCGCCATTATACAATCACAATCATACAATGACAATCATATAGTCACAATCATACAATCACAATGATACAATCACAATCATACAATCACAATCATACAAACACAATCATACAATCATAATCATACAATCACAATCATAAAAAAACAATCATACAATCACAATCATGCAATCACAATCATACAATCACAATCATACAATCACAATCATACAATTACAATCATACAATCACAATCATACAACCGCAATCATACAATCACAATCATACAATCACAATCATACAATCACAATACTACAGTCGCCATTATCCAATCACAATCATACAATCACAATCATACAATCACAATCATACAATCACAATCATACAATCACAATCCTACAATCACAATCATACAATCACAATACTACAGTCACCATTATACAATCACAATCATACAATCACAATCATATAATCACAATCATACAATCACAATGATACAATCACCATCATACAATCACAATCATACAGTAACAATCACACGATGACAATCATACAATTACTACTATACAATCACAATCATACAAAAACAACCATACTATCACAATCATACAAACACAATCATACAATCACAATCATACAATCACTACCATACCATCACAATCATACTATCACAATCATACAATCACAATCATACAATCGCAATCAAACAATCACAATCATACGATCGCAATCATACAATCACAATCATACACTCACAATCATTCAATCACAATCATACAAGCACAATCATACAATCACAATCATACAATCACAATCATACAATCACAATCATACAATCACAATCATACAATCACAATCATACAATCACAATCATACAATCACAATCATACAATCACAATCATACAATCACAATCATACAATCACAATCATACAATCACAATCATACAATCATAATCATATAATCACAATTATAAAATTGCAATCATACAATCGCAATCATACAATCATAATCATACCATCACAATCATACAGGCACAATCATACAATCACCATCATACAATCACAATCATACAATCACAATCATACAATCACAATCATACAATCACAATCATACAATCACAATCATACAATCACAATCATACTATGACAATCATACAATCAAAATCATACAGTCACAATCATACAATCACAATCATACTATCACAATCATTCAATCACGATAATACAATCACAATCGTACAATCGCTATCGAACAATCACAACCATACGATCACAATCATACAATCACAACCGTACAATCACAATCATGCACTCGCAATCATACAATCACAATCATACTATCACAATCACACAATCACAATCATACAATCACAATCATACAATCACAATCATACAATCACAATCATACAATCACAATCATACAATCACAATAATAGAACCATAATTATACAACCACAATCAAACGATCACAATCGTACAATCACAATCATACAATCACAATCATACAATCACAATCATACAATCACAATCATACGATCACAATCATACGATGACAATCATACGATCACAATCAAAGAATCACAATCATACAATCACAATCATACAATCACAATCATACAATCACAATCATACAATCACAATCATACGATCACAATCATACGATGACAATCATACGATCACAATCATACGATGACAATCATACAATTACTACTATACAATCACAATCATACAAATACAATCATACAATCACAATCATACTATAACAATCATACAATCAAAATCATACAATCACAATCATACAATCACAATCATACAATCACAATCATACAATCATAATCATATAATCACAATTATAAAATTGCAATCATAAAATCGCAATCATACAATCATAATCATACCATCACAATCATACAGGCACAATCATACAATCACCATCATACAATCACAATCATACAATCACAATCATACAATCACAATCATACAATCACAATCATACAATCACAATCATACTATGACAATCATACAATCAAAATCATACAGTCACAATCATACAATCACAATCATACTATCACAATCATTCAATCACGATAATACAATCACAATCGTACAATCGCTATCGAACAATCACAACCATACGATCACAATCATACAATCACAACCGTACAATCACAATCATGCACTCGCAATCATACAATCACAATCATACTATCACAATCACACAATCACAATCATACAATCACAATCATACAATCACAGTCATACAATCACAATCATACAATCACAATCATACAATCACAATCATACAATCACAATAATAGAACCATAATTATACAACCACAATCAAACGATCACAATCGTACAATCACAATCATACAATCACAATCATACAATCACAATCATACAATCACAATCATACGATCACAATCATACGATGACAATCATACGATCACAATCAAAGAATCACAATCATACAATCACAATCATACAATCACAATCATACAATCACAATCATACAATCACAATCATACGATCACAATCATACGATGACAATCATACGATCACAATCATACGATGACAATCATACGATGACAATCATACAATTACTACTATACAATCATAATCATACAAAAACAATCATACAATCACAATCATACAATCACAATCATACAATCACAATAATACAATCACAATCATACAATCACAATCATACAATCACAATCATACAATCACAATCATACAATCACAATCATACAATCACAATCATACTATGACAATCATACAATCAAAATCATACAATTACAATCATACAATCACAATCATACTATCGCAATCATTCAATCACGATAATACAATCACAATCGTACAATCGCAATCGAACAATCACAACGATACGATCACAATCATACAATCACAATCATACAATCACAATCATACAATCACAATCATACAATCACAATCATACAATCACAATCATACACTCGCAATCTTACAATCACAATCATACAATCACAATCATACAATCACTATCATACAATCACAATCATACAATCACAATCATACAATCACAATCATACAATCACAATCATACAATCACAATCATACAATCACAATCATACAATCACAATCATACAATCACAATCATACAATCACAATCATACAATCACAATCATACAATCACAATCATGCAATCACAATCATACAATCACAATCATACAATCACAATCATACAATCACAATCATACAATCAAAATCATACAATCGCAATCATACGGTCACAGTCATACGATCACAATAATACAATCACAATCATACAATCACAATCATACAATCACAATCATACAATCACAATCATACAATCACAATCATACAATCACAATCATACAATCACAATCATACAATCACAATCATACAATCACAATCATACAATCACAATCATACAATCACAATCATACAATCACAATCATACAATCACAATCATACTATGACAATCATACAATCAAAATCATACAATTACAATCATACAATCACAATCATACTATCGCAATCATTCAATCACGATAATACAATCACAATCGTACAATCGCAATCGAACAATCACAACGATACGATCACAATCATACAATCACAATCATACAATCACAATCATACAATCACAATCATACAATCACAATCATACAATCACAATCATACACTCGCAATCTTACAATCACAATCATACAATCACAATCATACAATCACTATCATACAATCACAATCATACAATCACAATCATACAATCACAATCATACAATCACAATCATACAATCACAATCATACAATCACAATCATACAATCACAATCATACAATCACAATCATACAATCACAATCATACAATCACAATCATACAATCACAATCATGCAATCACAATCATACAATCACAATCATACAATCACAATCATACAATCACAATCATACAATCAAAATCATACAATCGCAATCATACGGTCACAGTCATACGATCACAATAATACAATCACAATCATACAATCACAATCATACAATCACAATCATACAATCACAATCATACAATCACAATCATACAATCACAATCATACAATCGCAATCATACAATCACAATCATACGATGACAATCATACAATTACTACTATACAATCATAATCATACAAAAACAATCATACAATCACAATCATACAATCACAATCATACAATCACAATAATACAATCAACATCATACAATCACAATCATACAATCACAATCATACAATCACAATACTACAGTCGCCATTATCCAATCACAATCATACAATCACAATCATACAATCACAATCATACAATCACAATCATACAATCACAATCATACAATCACAATACTACAGTCACCATTATACAATCACAATCATACAATCACAATCATATAATCACAATCATACAATCACAATGATACAATCACCATCATACAATCACAATCATACAGTAACAATCATACGATGACAATCATACAATTACTACTATACAATCACAATCATACAAAAACAATCATACTATCACAATCATACAAACACAATCATACAATCACAATCATACAATCACTACCATACAATCACAATCATACAATCACAATCATACAATCACAATCATACAATCACAATCATGCACTCGCAATCATACAATCACAATCATACTATCACAATCACACAATCACAATCATATAATCACAATCATACAATCACAATCATAGAACCATAATTATAAAACCACAATCAAACTATCACAATCATACAATCACAATCATACAATCACAATCATACAATCACAATCATACAATCACAATCATACAATCACAATACTACAGTCGCCATTATACAATCACAATCATACAATGACAATCATATAGTCACAATCATACAATCACAATGATACAATCACAATCATACAATCACAATCATACAAACACAATCATACAATCATAATCATACAATCACAATCATAAAAAAACAATCATACAATCACAATCATGCAATCACAATCATACAATCACAATCATACAATCACAATCATACAATTACAATCATACAATCACAATCATACAACCGCAATCATACAATCACAATCATACAATCACAATCATACAAACACAATCATACAACCATAATCATACAATCACAATCATAAAAAAACAATCATACAATCACAATCATGCAATCGCAATCATACAATCACAATCATACAATCACAATCATATAATCACAATCATACAATCACAATGATACAATCACCATCATACAATCACAATCATACAGTAACAATCACACGATGACAATCATACAATTACTACTATACAATCACAATCATACAAAAACAACCATACTATCACAATCATACAATCACAATCATACAATCACAATCATACAATCACAATCATACAATCACAATCATACTATGACAATCATACAATCAAAATCATACAATCACAATCATACAATCACAATCATACTATCACAATCATTCAATCACGATAATACAATCACAATCGTACAATCGCTATCGAACAATCACAACCATACGATCACAATCATACAATCACAACCATACAATCACAATCATGCACTCGCAATCATACAATCACAATCATACTATCACAATCACACAATCACAATCATACAATCACAATCATACAATCACAATCATACAATCACAATCATACAATCACAGTCATACAATCACAATCATACAATCACAATAATAGAACCATAATTATACAACCACAATCAAACGATCACAATCGTACAATCACAATCATACAATCACAATCATACAATCACAATCATACAATCACAATCATACAATCACAATCATACAATCACAATCATACAATCACAATACTACAGGCGCCATTATACAATCACAATCATACAATCACAATAATAGAACCATAATTAGACAACCACAATCAAACGATCACAATCGTACAATCACAATCATACAATCACAATCATATAATCACAATCATACAATCACAATGATACAATCACAATCATACAATCACAATCATACAAACACAATCATACAATCATAATCATGCAATAACAATCATACAATCAAAATCATACAAGCGCAATCATACGATCACAATCATACGATCACAATCATACAATCACAATCAAAGAATCACAATCATACAATCACAATCATACAATCACAATCATACAAAAACAATCATACAATCACAATCATACAATCGCAATCATACAATTACAATCACCCAAATACAATCATACAATCACAATCATACAATCACAATAATACAATCGCAATCAAACAATCACAATCATACGATCGCAATCATACAACCACAATCATACACTCACAATCATTCAATCACAATCATACAATCACAATCATACAAAAACAATCATACAACCACAATCATGCAATCACAATCATACAATCACAATCATACAATCACAATCATACAATCACAATCATACAATCACAATCATACAATCGCAATCAAACAATCACAATCATACGATCGCAATCATACAATCACAATCATACACTCACAATCATTCAATCACAATCATACAATCACAATCATACAATCACAATCATACAATCACAATCATACAATCATAATCATATAATCACACTCATAAAATTGCAATCATACAATCGCAATCATACAATCACAATCATACCATCACAATCATACAGGCACAATCAAACAATCACTATCATACAATCACAATCATACAAATACAATCATACAATCACAATCATACAATCACAATCGTACAATCGCAGTCGAACAATGACAACCATACGATCACAATCATACAATCACAATCATATAATCACAATCATACACTCGCAATCTTACAATCACAATCATACAATCACTATCATACAATCACAATCATACAATCACAATCATACAATCACAATCATACAATCGCAATCAAACAATCACAATCAGACGATCGCAATCATACGATCACAATCATAAACACACAATCATTCAATCACAATCATACAATCACAATCATACAATCACAATCATACAATCACAATCATACAATCACAATCATACGATCACAATCATACGATGACAATCATACGATCACAATCATACGATGACAATCATACAATTACTACTATACAATCACAATCATACAAATACAATCATACAATCACAATCATACTATAACAATCATACAATCAAAATCATACAATCACAATCATACAATCACAATCATACAATCACAATCATACACTCACAATCATTCAATCACAATCATACAATCACAATACTACAGTCGCCATTATCCAATCACAATCATACAATCACAATCATACAATCACAATCATACAATCACAATCATACAATCACAATCATACAATCACAATCATACAATCACAATCATACAATCACAATCATACAATCACAATCATACAATCACAATACTACAGTCACCATTATACAATCACAATCATACAATCACAATCATATAATCACAATCATACAATCACAATGATACAATCACCATCATACAATCACAATCATACAATCACAATCATACAATCACAATCATACAATCACTATCATACAATCACAATCATACAATCACAATCATACAATCACAATCATACAATCGCAATCAAACAATCACCACCAGACGATCGCAATCATACGATCACAATCATAAACTCACAATCATTCAATCACAATCATACAATCACAATCATACAATCACAATCATACAATCACAATCATACAATCACAATCATACAATCAAAATCATACAATCGCAATCATACGATCACAATCATACAATCACAATCATACAAAAACAATCATACAATCACAATCATACAATCACAATCGTACAATCGCAGTCGAACCATGACAGCCATACGATCACAATCATACAATCACAATCATACAATCACAATCATACACTCGCAATCTTACAATCACAATAATACAATCACAATCATACAATCACAATCATACAATCACAATCATACAATCACAATCATACAATCACAATCATACAATCACTATGATACAATCACAATCATACAATCACAATCATACAATCGCAATCAAACAATCACAATCAGACGATCGCAATCATACGATCACAATAATACACTCACAATAATTCAATCTCAATCATGCGATCACAATCACACAATCACAATCATACAATCGCAATCATACAATCGCAATCATACAATCACAATCATACAATCAAAATCATACAATCGCAATCATACGATCACAATCATACGATCACAATCATACAATCACAATCATACAATCACAATCATACAATCACAATCATACGATCACAATCATACGATGACAATCATACAATTACTACTATACAATCATAATCATACAAAAACAATCATACAATCACAATCATACAATCACAATCATACAATCACAATAATACAATCACAATCATACAATCACAATCATACAATCACAATCATACAATCACAATCATACAATCACAATCATACTATGACAATCATACAATCAAAATCATACAATTACAATCATACAATCACAATCATACTATCGCAATCATTCAATCACGATAATACAATCACAATCGTACAATCGCAATCGAACAATCACAACGATACGATCACAATCATACAATCACAATCAGACAATCACAATCATACAATCACAATCATACAATCACAATCATACAATCACAATCATACACTCGCAATCTTACAATCACAATCATACAATCACAATCATACAATCACTATCATACAATCACAATCATACAATCACAATCATACAATCACAATCATACAATCACAATCATACAATCACAATCATACAATCACAATCATACAATCACAATCATACAATCACAATCATACAATCACAATCATACAATCGCAATCATACAATCACAATCATACAATCAAAATCATACAATCGCAATCATACGATCACAATCATACGATCACAGTCATACAATCACAATCATACTATAACAATCATACAATCAATATCATACAATCACAATCATACAATCACAATCATACTATCACAATCATTCAATCACGATAATACAATCACAATCGTACAATCGCAATCGAACAATCGCAACCATACGATCACAATCATACAATCACAATCATACAATCACAATCATGCACTCGCAATCATACAATCACAATCATACTATCACAATCACACAATCACAATCATACAATCACAATCATACTATCACAATCATACAATCACAATCATACAATCACAATCATACAATCACAATAATAGAACCATAATTATACAACCACAATCAAACGATCACAGTCGCACAATCACAATCATACAATCACAATCATACAATCACAATCATACAATCACAATCATACAATCACAATCATACAATCACAATCATACAATCACAATCATACAATCACAATCATACAATCACAATCATACAATCACAATCATACAATCACAATCATATAATCACAATCATACAATCACAATCATACAATCACAATCATACAATCACAATCATACAATCACAATCATACAATCAAAATCATACAATCGCAATCATACGGTCACAGTCATACGATCACAATCATACAATCACAATCATACAATCACAATCATACAATCACAATCATACAATCACAATCATACAATCACAATCATACAATCACAATCATACAATCACAATCATACAATCACAATCATACGATGACAATCATACAATTACTACTATACAATCATAATCATACAAAAACAATCATACAATCACAATCATACAATCACAATCATACAATCACAATAATACAATCAACATCATACAATCACAATCATACAATCACAATCATACAATCACAATACTACAGTCGCCATTATCCAATCACAATCATACAATCACAATCATACAATCACAATCATACAATCACAATCATACAATCACAATCATACAATCACAATACTACAGTCACCATTATACAATCACAATCATACAATCACAATCATATAATCACAATCATACAATCACAATGATACAATCACCATCATACAATCACAATCATACAGTAACAATCATACGATGACAATCATACAATTACTACTATACAATCACAATCATACAAAAACAATCATACTATCACAATCATACAAACACAATCATACAATCACAATCATACAATCACTACCATACAATCACAATCATACAATCACAATCATACAATCACAATCATACAATCACAATCATGCACTCGCAATCATACAATCACAATCATACTATCACAATCACACAATCTCAATCATATAATCACAATCATACAATCACAATCATAGAACCATAATTATAAAACCACAAACAAACTATCACAATCATACAATCACAATCATACAATCACAATCATACAATCACAATCATACAATCATAATCATACAATCACAATACTACAGTCGCCATTATACAATCACAATCATACAATGACAATCATATAGTCACAATCATACAATCACAATGATACAATCACAATCATACAATCACAATCATACAAACACAATCATACAATCATAATCATACAATCACAATCATAAAAAAACAATCATACAATCACAATCATGCAATCACAATCATACAATCACAATCATACAATCACAATCATACAATTACAATCATACAATCACAATCATACAACCGCAATCATACAATCACAATCATACAATCACAATCATACAATCACAATACTACAGTCGCCATTATCCAATCACAATCATACAATCACAATCATACAATCACAATCATACAATCACAATCATACAATCACAATCCTACAATCACAATCATACAATCACAATACTACAGTCACCATTATACAATCACAATCATACAATCACAATCATATAATCACAATCATACAATCACAATGATACAATCACCATCATACAATCACAATCATACAGTAACAATCACACGATGACAATCATACAATTACTACTATACAATCACAATCATACAAAAACAACCATACTATCACAATCATACAAACACAATCATACAATCACAATCATACAATCACTACCATACCATCACAATCATACTATCACAATCATACAATCACAATCATACAATCGCAATCAAACAATCACAATCATACGATCGCAATCATACAATCACAATCATACACTCACAATCATTCAATCACAATCATACAAGCACAATCATACAATCACAATCATACAATCACAATCATACAATCACAATCATACAATCACAATCATACAATCACAATCATACAATCACAATCATACAATCACAATCATACAATCACAATCATACAATCACAATCATACAATCACAATCATACAATCACAATCATACAATCACAATCATACAATCATAATCATATAATCACAATTATAAAATTGCAATCATACAATCGCAATCATACAATCATAATCATACCATCACAATCATACAGGCACAATCATACAATCACCATCATACAATCACAATCATACAATCACAATCATACAATCACAATCATACAATCACAAACATACAATCACAATCATACTATGACAATCATACAATCAAAATCATACAGTCACAATCATACAATCACAATCATACTATCACAATCATTCAATCACGATAATACAATCACAATCGTACAATCGCTATCGAACAATCACAACCATACGATCACAATCATACAATCACAACCGTACAATCACAATCATGCACTCGCAATCATACAATCACAATCATACTATCACAATCACACAATCACAATCATACAATCACAATCATACAATCACAATCATACAATCACAATCATACAATCACAATCATACAATCACAATCATACAATCACAATAATAGAACCATAATTATACAACCACAATCAAACGATCACAATCGTACAATCACAATCATACAATCACAATCATACAATCACAATCATACAATCACAATCATACGATCACAATCATACGATGACAATCATACGATCACAATCAAAGAATCACAATCATACAATCACAATCATACAATCACAATCATACAATCACAATCATACGATCACAATCATACGATGACAATCATACGATCACAATCATACGATGACAATCATACAATTACTACTATACAATCACAATCATACAAATACAATCATACAATCACAATCATACTATAACAATCATACAATCAAAATCATACAATCACAATCATACAATCACAATCATACAATCACAATCATACAATCATAATCATATAATCACAATTATAAAATTGCAATCATAAAATCGCAATCATACAATCATAATCATACCATCACAATCATACAGGCACAATCATACAATCACCATCATACAATCACAATCATACAATCACAATCATACAATCACAATCATACAATCACAATCATACAATCACAATCATACTATGACAATCATACAATCAAAATCATACAGTCACAATCATACAATCACAATCATACTATCACAATCATTCAATCACGATAATACAATCACAATCGTACAATCGCTATCGAACAATCACAACCATACGATCACAATCATACAATCACAACCGTACAATCACAATCATGCACTCGCAATCATACAATCACAATCATACTATCACAATCACACAATCACAATCATACAATCACAATCATACAATCACAATCATACAATCACAATCATACAATCACAATCATACAATCACAATCATACAATCACAATCATACAATCACAATAATAGGACCATAATTATACAACCACAATCAAACGATCACAATCGTACAATCACAATCATACAATCACAATCATACAATCACAATCATACAATCACAATCATACGATCACAATCATACGATGACAATCATACGATCACAATCAAAGAATCACAATCATACAATCACAATCATACAATCACAATCATACAATCACAATCATACAATCACAATCATACGATCACAATCATACGATGACAATCATACGATCACAATCATACGATGACAATCATACAATTACTACTATACAATCACAATCATACAAATACAATCATACAATCACAATCATACTATAACAATCATACAATCAAAATCATACAATCACAATCATACAATCACAATCATACACTCACAATCATTCAATCACAATCATACAATCACAATACTACAGTCGCCATTATCCAATCACAATCATACAATCACAATCATACAATCACAATCATACAATCACAATCATACAATCACAATCATACAATCACAATCATACAATCACAATCATACAATCACAATACTACAGTCACCATTATACAATCACAATCATACAATCACAATCATATAATCACAATCATACAATCGCAATCATACAATCACAATCATACAATCAAAATCATACAATCGCAATCATACGATCACAATCATACGATCACAATCATACAATCACAATCATACAATCACAATCATACAATCACAATCATACGATCACAATCATACGATGACAATCATACAATTACTACTATACAATCATAATCATACAAAAACAATCATACAATCACAATCATACAATCACAATCATACAATCACAATAATACAATCACAATCATACAATCACAATCATACAATCACAATCATACAATCACAATCATACAATCACAATCATACTATGACAATCATACAATCAAAATCATACAATTACAATCATACAATCACAATCATACTATCGCAATCATTCAATCACGATAATACAATCACAATCGTACAATCGCAATCGAACAATCACAACGATACGATCACAATCATACAATCACAATCATACAATCACAATCATACAATCACAATCATACAATCACAATCATACAATCACAATCATACACTCGCAATCTTACAATCACAATCATACAATCACAATCATACAATCACTATCATACAATCACAACCATACAATCACAATCATACAATCACAATCATACAATCACAATCATACAATCACAATCATACAATCACAATCATACAATCACAATCATACAATCACAATCATACAATCACAATCATACAATCACAATCATACAATCACAATCATACAATCGCAATCATACAATCACAATCATACAATCAAAATCATACAATCGCAATCATACGATCACAATCATACGATCACAATCATACAATCACAATCATACTATAACAATCATACAATCAATATCATACAATCACAATCATACAATCACAATCATACTATCACAATCATTCAATCACGATAATACAATCACAATCGTACAATCGCAATCGAACAATCGCAACCATACGATCACAATCATACAATCACAATCATACAATCACAATCATGCACTCGCAATCATACAATCACAATCATACTATCACAATCACACAATCACAATCATACAATCACAATCATACTATCACAATCATACAATCACAATCATACAATCACAATCATACAATCACAATAATAGAACCATAATTATACAACCACAATCAAACGATCACAGTCGCACAATCACAATCATACAATCACAATCATACAATCACAATCATACAATCACAATCATACAATCACAATCATACAATCACAATCATACAATCACAATCATACAATCACAATCATACAATCACAATCATACAATCACAATCATACAATCACAATCATACAATCACAATCATACAATCGCAATCATACAATCACAATCATACGATGACAATCATACAATTACTACTATACAATCATAATCATACAAAAACAATCATACAATCACAATCATACAATCACAATCATACAATCACAATAATACAATCAACATCATACAATCACAATCATACAATCACAATCATACAATCACAATACTACAGTCGCCATTATCCAATCACAATCATACAATCACAATCATACAATCACAATCATACAATCACAATCATAAAAAAACAATCATACAATCACAATCATGCAATCACAATCATACAATCACAATCATACAATCACAATCATACAATTACAATCATACAATCACAATCATACAACCGCAATCATACAATCACAATCATACAATCACAATCATACAAACACAATCATACAATCATAATCATACAATCACAATCATAAAAAAACAATCATACAATCACAATCATGCAATCGCAATCATACAATCACAATCATACAATCACAATCATATAATCACAATCAAACAATCACAATCATACGATCGCAATCATACAATCACAATCATACACTCACAATCAGTCAATCACAATCATACAAGCACAATCATACAATCACAATCATACAATCACAATCATACAATCACAATCATACAATCACAATCATACAATCACAATCAGTCAATCACAATCATACAAGCACAATCATACAATCACAATCATACAATCACAATCATACAATCACAATCATACAATCACAATCATACAATCACAATCATACAATCACAATCATACAATCACAATCATACAATCACAATCATACAATCACAATCATACAATCACAATCATACAATCATAATCATATAATCACACTTATAAAATTGCAATCATACAATCGCAATCATACAATCATAATCATACCATCACAATCATACAGGCACAATCATACAATCACCATCATACAATCACAATCATACAATCACAATCATACAATCACAATCATACAATCACAATCATACAATCACAATCATACTATGACAATCATACAATCAAAATCATACAATCACAATCATACAATTACAATCATACTATCACAATCATTCAATCACGATAATACAATCACAATCGTACAATCGCTATCGAACAATCACAACCATACGATCACAATCATACAATCACAACCGTACAATCACAATCATGCACTCGCAATCATACAATCACAATCATACTATCACAATCACACAATCACAATCATGCAATCACAATCATACAATCACAATCATACAATCACAATCATACAATCACAATCATACAATCACAATCATACAATCACAATAATAGAACCATAATTATACAACCACAATCAAACGATCACAATCGTACAATCACAATCATACAATCACAATCATACAATCACAATCATACAATCACAATCATACAATCACAGTCATACAATCACAATCATACAATCACAATCACACAATCACAATACTACAAGCGCCATTATACAATCACAATCATACAATGACAATCATATAATCACAATCATACAATCACAATGATACAATCACAATCATACAATCACAATCATACAAACACAATCATACAATCATAATCATGCAATAACAATCATACAATCAAAATCATACAAGCGCAATCATACGATCACAATCATACAATCACAATCAAAGAATCACAATCATACAATCACAATCATACAATCACAATCATACAAAAACAATCATACAATCACAATCATACAATCACAATCATACAAATACAATCATACAATCACAATCATACAATCACAATCATACAATCACAATCATACAATCACAATCATACAATCACAATCGTACAATCACAATCATACAATCACAATCATACAATCACAATCATACAATCACAATCATACAATCACAATCATACAATCACAATCATACAATCACAATCATACAATCACAATCATACAATCATAATCATATAATCACACTTATAAAATTGCAATCATACAATCGCAATCATACAATCATAATCATACCATCACAATCATACAGGCACAATCATACAATCACTATCATACAATCACAATCATACAATCACAATCATACAATCACAATCATACAATCACAATCATACAATCACAATCATACAATCACAATCATACTATGACAATCATACAATCAAAATCATACAATCACAATCATACAATCACAATCATACAATCACAATCATACAATCACAATCATACAATCACAATCATACAATCACAATCATACAATCACAATCATACAATCACAATCATACAATCACAATCATACAATCACAATCATACAATCAAAATCATACAATCGCAATCATACGGTCACAGTCATACGATCACAATCATACAATCACAATCATACAATCACAATCATACAATCACAATCATACAATCACAATCATACAATCACAATCATACAATCACAATCATACAATCGCAATCATACAATCACAATCATACGATGACAATCATACAATTACTACTATACAATCATAATCATACAAAAACAATCATACAATCACAATCATACAATCACAATCATACAATCACAATAATACAATCAACATCATACAATCACAATCATACAATCACAATCATACAATCACAATACTACAGTCGCCATTATCCAATCACAATCATACAATCACAATCATACAATCACAATCATACAATCACAATCATACAATCACAATCATACAATCACAATACTACAGTCACCATTATTAAATCACAATCATACAATCACAATCATATAATCACAATCTTACAATCACAATGATACAATCACCATCATACAATCACAATCATACAGTAACAATCATACGATGACAATCATACAATTACTACTATACAATCACAATCATACAAAAACAATCATACTATCACAATCATACAAACACAATCATACAATCACAATCATACAATCACTACCATACAATCACAATCATACAATCACAATCATACAATCACAATCATACAATCACAATCATGCACTCGCAATCATACAATCACAATCATACTATCACAATCACACAATCACAATCATATAATCACAATCATACAATCACAATCATAGAACCATAATTATAAAACCACAATCAAACTATCACAATCATACAATCACAATCATACAATCACAATCATACAATCACAATCATACAATCACAATCATACAATCACAATCATACAATCACAATACTACAGTCGCCATTATACAATCACAATCATACAATGACAATCATATAGTCACAATCATACAATCACAATGATACAATCACAATCATACAATCACAATCATACAATCACAATCATACAAACACAATCATACAATCATAATCATACAATCACAATCATAAAAAAACAATCATACAATCACAATCATGCAATCACAATCATACAATCACAATCATACAATCACAATCATACAATTACAATCATACAATCACAATCATACAACCGCAATCATACAATCACAATCATACAATCACAATCATACAAACACAATCATACAATCATAATCATACAATCACAATCATAAAAAAACAATCATACAATCACAATCATGCAATCGCAATCATACAATCACAATCATACAATCACAATCATATAATCACAATCATACAATCACAATGATACAATCACCATCATACAATCACAATCATACAGTAACAATCACACGATGACAATCATACAATTACTACTATACAATCACAATCATACAAAAACAACCATACTATCACAATCATACAAACACAATCATACAATCACAATCATACAATCACTACCATACCATCACAATCATACTATCACAATCATACAATCACAATCATACAATCGCAATCAAACAATCACAATCATACGATCGCAATCATACAATCACAATCATACACTCACAATCAGTCAATCACAATCATACAAGCACAATCATACAATCACAATCATACAATCACAATCATACAATCACAATCATACAATCACAATCATACAATCACAATCATACAATCACAATCATACAATCACAATCATACAATCACAATCATACAATCACAATCATACAATCACAATCATACAATCACAATCATACAATCATAATCATATAATCACACTTATAAAATTGCAATCATACAATCGCAATCATACAATCATAATCATACCATCACAATCATACAGGCACAATCATACAATCACCATCATACAATCACAATCATACAATCACAATCATACAATCACAATCATACAATCACAATCATACAATCACAATCATACTATGACAATCATACAATCAAAATCATACAATCACAATCATACAATTACAATCATACTATCACAATCATTCAATCACGATAATACAATCACAATCGTACAATCGCTATCGAACAATCACAACCATACGATCACAATCATACAATCACAACCGTACAATCACAATCATGCACTCGCAATCATACAATCACAATCATACTATCACAATCACACAATCACAATCATGCAATCACAATCATACAATCACAATCATACAATCACAATCATACAATCACAATCATACAATCACAATCATACAATCACAATAATAGAACCATAATTATACAACCACAATCAAACGATCACAATCGTACAATCACAATCATACAATCACAATCATACAATCACAATCATACAATCACAATCATACAATCACAATCATACAATCACAATCATACAATCACAATCATACAATCACAATCATACAATCACAATCATACAATCGCAATCATACAATCACAATCATACTATCACAATCACACAATCACAATCATGCAATCACAATCATACAATCACAATCATACAATCACAATCATACAATCACAATCATACAATCACAATCATACAATCACAATCATACAATCACAATCATACAATCACAATCATACAATCAAAATCATACAATCGCAATCATACGGTCACAGTCATACGATCACAATCATACAATCACAATCATACAATCACAATCATACAATCACAATCATACAATCACAATCATACAATCACAATCATACAATCACAATCATACAATCGCAATCATACAATCACAATCATACGATGACAATCATACAATTACTACTATACAATCATAATCATACAAAAACAATCATACAATCACAATCATACAATCACAATCATACAATCACAATAATACAATCAACATCATACAATCACAATCATACAATCACAATCATACAATCACAATACTACAGTCGCCATTATCCAATCACAATCATACAATCACAATCATACAATCACAATCATACAATCACAATCATACAATCACAATCATACAATCACAATCATACAATCACAATACTACAGTCACCATTATACAATCACAATCATACAATCACAATCATATAATCACAATCATACAATCACAATGATACAATCACCATCATACAATCACAATCATACAGTAACAATCATACGATGACAATCATACAATTACTACTATACAATCACAATCATACAAAAACAATCATACTATCACAATCATACAAACACAATCATACAATCACAATCATACAATCACTACCATACAATCACAATCATACAATCACAATCATACAATCACAATCATACAATCACAATCATGCACTCGCAATCATACAATCACAATCATACTATCACAATCACACAATCACAATCATATAATCACAATCATACAATCACAATCATAGAACCATAATTATAAAACCACAATCAAACTATCACAATCATACAATCACAATCATACAATCACAATCATACAATCACAATCATACAATCACAATCATACAATCACAATACTACAGTCGCCATTATACAATCACAATCATACAATGACAATCATATAGTCACAATCATACAATCACAATGATACAATCACAATCATACAATCACAATCATACAAACACAATCATACAATCATAATCATACAATCACAATCATAAAAAAACAATCATACAATCACAATCATGCAATCACAATCATACAATCACAATCATACAATCACAATCATACAATTACAATCATACAATCACAATCATACAACCGCAATCATACAATCACAATCATACAATCACAATCATACAAACACAATCATACAATCATAATCATACAATCACAATCATAAAAAAACAATCATACAATCACAATCATGCAATCGCAATCATACAATCACAATCATACAATCACAATCATATAATCACAATCATACAATCACAATGATACAATCACCATCATACAATCACAATCATACAGTAACAATCACACGATGACAATCATACAATTACTACTATACAATCACAATCATACAAAAACAACCATACTATCACAATCATACAAACACAATCATACAATCACAATCATACAATCACTACCATACCATCACAATCATACTATCACAATCATACAATCACAATCATACAATCGCAATCAAACAATCACAATCATACGATCGCAATCATACAATCACAATCATACACTCACAATCAGTCAATCACAATCATACAAGCACAATCATACAATCACAATCATACAATCACAATCATACAATCACAATCATACAATCACAATCATACAATCACAATCATACAATCACAATCATACAATCACAATCATACAATCACAATCATACAATCACAATCATACAATCACAATCATACTATGACAATCATACAATCAAAATCATACAATCACAATCATACAATCACAATCATACAATCACAATCATACAATCACAATCATACAATCACAATCATACAATCACAATCATACAATCACAATCATACAATCACAATCATACAATCACAATCATACAATCACAATCATACAATCAAAATCATACAATCGCAATCATACGGTCACAGTCATACGATCACAATCATACAATCACAATCATACAATCACAATCATACAATCACAATCATACAATCACAATCATACAATCACAATCATACAATCACAATCATACAATCGCAATCATACAATCACAATCATACGATGACAATCATACAATTACTACTATACAATCATAATCATACAAAAACAATCATACAATCACAATCATACAATCACAATCATACAATCACAATAATACAATCAACATCATACAATCACAATCATACAATCACAATCATACAATCACAATACTACAGTCGCCATTATCCAATCACAATCATACAATCACAATCATACAATCACAATCATACAATCACAATCATACAATCACAATCATACAATCACAATACTACAGTCACCATTATTAAATCACAATCATACAATCACAATCATATAATCACAATCTTACAATCACAATGATACAATCACCATCATACAATCACAATCATACAGTAACAATCATACGATGACAATCATACAATTACTACTATACAATCACAATCATACAAAAACAATCATACTATCACAATCATACAAACACAATCATACAATCACAATCATACAATCACTACCATACAATCACAATCATACAATCACAATCATACAATCACAATCATACAATCACAATCATGCACTCGCAATCATACAATCACAATCATACTATCACAATCACACAATCACAATCATATAATCACAATCATACAATCACAATCATAGAACCATAATTATAAAACCACAATCAAACTATCACAATCATACAATCACAATCATACAATCACAATCATACAATCACAATCATACAATCACAATCATACAATCACAATCATACAATCACAATACTACAGTCGCCATTATACAATCACAATCATACAATGACAATCATATAGTCACAATCATACAATCACAATGATACAATCACAATCATACAATCACAATCATACAATCACAATCATACAAACACAATCATACAATCATAATCATACAATCACAATCATAAAAAAACAATCATACAATCACAATCATGCAATCACAATCATACAATCACAATCATACAATCACAATCATACAATTACAATCATACAATCACAATCATACAACCGCAATCATACAATCACAATCATACAATCACAATCATACAAACACAATCATACAATCATAATCATACAATCACAATCATAAAAAAACAATCATACAATCACAATCATGCAATCGCAATCATACAATCACAATCATACAATCACAATCATATAATCACAATCATACAATCACAATGATACAATCACCATCATACAATCACAATCATACAGTAACAATCACACGATGACAATCATACAATTACTACTATACAATCACAATCATACAAAAACAACCATACTATCACAATCATACAAACACAATCATACAATCACAATCATACAATCACTACCATACCATCACAATCATACTATCACAATCATACAATCACAATCATACAATCGCAATCAAACAATCACAATCATACGATCGCAATCATACAATCACAATCATACACTCACAATCAGTCAATCACAATCATACAAGCACAATCATACAATCACAATCATACAATCACAATCATACAATCACAATCATACAATCACAATCATACAATCACAATCATACAATCACAATCATACAATCACAATCATACAATCACAATCATACAATCACAATCATACAATCACAATCATACAATCACAATCATACAATCATAATCATATAATCACACTTATAAAATTGCAATCATACAATCGCAATCATACAATCATAATCATACCATCACAATCATACAGGCACAATCATACAATCACCATCATACAATCACAATCATACAATCACAATCATACAATCACAATCATACAATCACAATCATACAATCACAATCATACAATCACAATCATACTATGACAATCATACAATCAAAATCATACAATCACAATCATACAATTACAATCATACTATCACAATCATTCAATCACGATAATACAATCACAATCGTACAATCGCTATCGAACAATCACAACCATGCGATCACAATCATACAATCACAACCGTACAATCACAATCATGCACTCGCAATCATACAATCACAATCATACTATCACAATCACACAATCACAATCATGCAATCACAATCATACAATCACAATCATACAATCACAATCATACAATCACAATCATACAATCACAATCATACAATCACAATAATAGAACCATAATTATACAACCACAATCAAACGATCACAATCGTACAATCACAATCATACAATCACAATCATACAATCACAATCATACAATCACAATCATACAATCACAATCATACAATCACAATCATACAATCACAATCATACAATCACAATCATACAATCACAATCATACAATCGCAATCATACAATCACAATCATACTATCACAATCACACAATCACAATCATGCAATCACAATCATACAATCACAATCATACAATCACAATCATACAATCACAATCATACAATCACAATCATACAATCACAATCATACAATCACAATCATACAATCACAATCATACAATCACAATCATACAATCAAAATCATACAATCGCAATCATACGGTCACAGTCATACGATCACAATCATACAATCACAATCATACAATCACAATCATACAATCACAATCATACAATCACAATCATACAATCACAATCATACAATCACAATCATACAATCGCAATCATACAATCACAATCATACGATGACAATCATACAATTACTACTATACAATCATAATCATACAAAAACAATCATACAATCACAATCATACAATCACAATCATACAATCACAATAATACAATCAACATCATACAATCACAATCATACAATCACAATACTACAGTCGCCATTATCCAATCACAATCATACAATCACAATCATACAATCACAATCATACAATCACAATCATACAATCACAATCATACAATCACAATCATACAATCACAATACTACAGTCACCATTATACAATCACAATCATACAATCACAATCATATAATCACAATCATACAATCACAATGATACAATCACCATCATACAATCACAATCATACAGTAACAATCATACGATGACAATCATACAATTACTACTATACAATCACAATCATACAAAAACAATCATACTATCACAATCATACAAACACAATCATACAATCACAATCATACAATCACTACCATACAATCACAATCATACAATCACAATCATACAATCACAATCATACAATCACAATCATGCACTCGCAATCATACAATCACAATCATACTATCACAATCACACAATCACAATCATATAATCACAATCATACAATCACAATCATAGAACCATAATTATAAAACCACAATCAAACTATCACAATCATACAATCACAATCATACAATCACAATCATACAATCACAATCATACAATCACAATCATACAATCACAATACTACAGTCGCCATTATACAATCACAATCATACAATGACAATCATATAGTCACAATCATACAATCACAATGATACAATCACAATCATACAATCACAATCATACAAACACAATCATACAATCATAATCATACAATCACAATCATAAAAAAACAATCATACAATCACAATCATGCAATCACAATCATACAATCACAATCATACAATCACAATCATACAATTACAATCATACAATCACAATCATACAACCGCAATCATACAATCACAATCATACAATCACAATCATACAAACACAATCATACAATCATAATCATACAATCACAATCATAAAAAAACAATCATACAATCACAATCATGCAATCGCAATCATACAATCACAATCATACAATCACAATCATATAATCACAATCATACAATCACAATGATACAATCACCATCATACAATCACAATCATACAGTAACAATCACACGATGACAATCATACAATTACTACTATACAATCACAATCATACAAAAACAACCATACTATCACAATCATACAAACACAATCATACAATCACAATCATACAATCACTACCATACCATCACAATCATACTATCACAATCATACAATCACAATCATACAATCGCAATCAAACAATCACAATCATACGATCGCAATCATACAATCACAATCATACACTCACAATCAGTCAATCACAATCATACAAGCACAATCATACAATCACAATCATACAATCACAATCATACAATCACAATCATACAATCACAATCATACAATCACAATCATACAATCACAATCATACAATCACAATCATACAATCACAATCATACAATCACAATCATACAATCACAATCATACAATCATAATCATATAATCACACTTATAAAATTGCAATCATACAATCGCAATCATACAATCATAATCATACCATCACAATCATACAGGCACAATCATACAATCACCATCATACAATCACAATCATACAATCACAATCATACAATCACAATCATACAATCACAATCATACAATCACAATCATACAATCACAATACTACAGTCACCATTATACAATCACAATCATACAATCACAATCATATAATCACAATCATACAATCACAATGATACAATCACCATCATACAATCACAATCATACAATCACAATCATACAATCACAATCATACAATCGCTATCATACAATCACAATCATACAATCACAATCATACAATCACAATCATACAATCACAATCATACAATCGCAATCAAACAATCACCACCAGACGATCGCAATCATACGATCACAATCATAAACTCACAATCATTCAATCACAATCATACAATCACAATCATACAATCACAATCATACAATCACAATCATACAATCACAATCATACAATCACAATCATACAATCACAATCATACAATCACAATCATACAATCACAATCATACGATCACAATCATACGATGACAATCATACAATTACTACTATACAATCATAATCATACAAAAACAATCATACAATCACAATCATACAATCACAATCATACAATCACAATCATACAATCACAATAATACAATCACAATCATACAATCACAATCATACAATCACAATCATACAATCACAATCATACAGGCACAATCAAACAATCACTATCATACAATCACAATCATACAAAAACAATCATACAATCACAATCATACAATCACAATCGTACAATCGCAGTCGAACAATGACAACCATACGATCACAATCAGACAATCACAATCATATAATCACAATCATACACTCGCAACCTTACAATCACAATCATACAATCAATATCATACAATCACAATCATACAATCACAATCATACAATCACAATCATACAATCACAATCATACAATCGCAATCAAACAATCACAATCAGACGATCGCAATCATACGATCACAATCATAAACTCACAATCATTCAATCACAATCATACAATCACAATCATACAATCACAATCATACAATCACAATCATACAATCACAATCATACAATCACAATCATACAATCAAAATCATACAATCGCAATCATACGATCACAATCATACGATGACAATCATACAATTACTACTATACAATCACAATCATACAAATACAATCATACAATCACAATCATACTATAACAATCATACAATCAAAATCATACAATCACAATCATACAATCACAATCATACACACACAATCATTCAATCACAATCATACAATCACAATACTACAGTCGCCATTATCCAATCACAATCATACAATCACAATCATACAATCACAATCATACAATCACAATCATACAATCACAATCATACAATCACAATCATACAATCACAATCATACAATCACAATCATACAATCACAATCATACAATCACAATCATACGATGACAATCATACAATTACTACTATACAATCATAATCATACAAAAACAGTCATACAATCACAATCATACAATCACAATCATACAATCACAATAATACAATCAACATCATACAATCACAATCATACAATCACAATCATACAATCACAATACTACAGTCGCCATTATCCAATCACAATCATACAATCACAATCATACAATCACAATCATACAATCACAATCATACAATCACAATCATACAATCACAATCATACAATCACAATTATGCACTCGCAATCATACAATCACAATCATACTATCACAATCACACAATCACAATCATATAATCACAATCATACAATCACAATCATAGAACCATAATTATAAAACCACAATCAAACGATCACAATCATACAATCACAATCATACAATCACAATCATACAATCACAATCATACAATCACAATCATACAATCACTATACTACAGTCGCCATTATACAATCACAATCATACAATGACAATCATATAGTCACAATCATACAATCACAATGATACAATCACAATCATACAATCACAATCATACAAACACAATCATACAATCATAATCATACAATCACAATCATAAAAAAACAATCATACAATCACAATCATGCAATCACAATCATACAATCACAATCATACAATCACAATCATACAATTACAATCATACAATCACAATCATACAACCGCAATCATACAATCACAATCATACAATCACAATCATACAATCACAATACTACAGTCGCCATTATCCAATCACAATCATACAATCACAATCATACAATCACAATCATACAATCACAATCATACAATCACAATCCTACAATCACAATCATACAATCACAATACTACAGTCACCATTATACAATCACAATCATACAATCACAATCATGTAATCACAATCATACAATCACAATGATACAATCACCATCATACAATCACAATCATACAGTAACAATCACACGATGACAATCATACAATGACTACTATACAATCACAATCATACAAAAACAACCATACTATCACAATCATACAAACACAATCATACAATCACAATCATACAATCACTACCATACCATCACAATCATACTATCACAATCATACAATCACAATCATACAATCGCAATCAAACAATCACAATCATACGATCGCAATCATACAATCACAATCATACACTCACAATCATTCAATCACAATCATACAAGCACAATCATACAATCACAATCATACAATCACAATCATACAATCACAATCATACAATCACAATCATACAATCACAATCATACAATCACAATCATACAATCACAATCATACAGTCACAATCATACAATCACAATCATACAATCACAATCATACAATCACAATCATACAATCACAATCATACAATCATAATCATATAATCACACTTATAAAATTGCAATCATACAATCGCAATCATACAATCATAATCATACCATCACAATCATACAGGCACAATCATACAATCACCATCATACAATCACAATCATACAATCACAATCATACAATCACAATCATACAATCACAATCATACAATCACAATCATACTATGACAATCATACAATCAAAATCATACAATCACAATCATACAATCACAATCATACTATCACAATCATTCAATCACGATAATACAATCACAATCGTACAATCGCTATCGAACAATCACAACCATACGATCACAATCATACAATCACAACCGTACAATCACAATCATGCACTCGCAATCATACAATCACAATCATACTATCACAATCACACAATCACAATCATACAATCACAATCATACAATCACAATCATACAATCACAATCATACAATCACAATCATACAATCACAATCATACAATCACAATAATAGAACCATAATTATACAACCACAATCAAACGATCACAATCGTACAATCACAATCATACAATCACAATCATACAATCACAATCATACAATCACAATCATACAATCACAATCATACAATCACAATCATACAATCACAATACTACAGGCGCCATTATACAATCACAATCATACAATGACAATCATACAAACACAATCATACAATCATAATCATGCAATAACAATCATACAATCAAAATCATACAAGCGCAATCATACGATCACAATCATACAATCACAATCAAAGAATCACAATCATACAATCACAATCATACAATCACAATCATACAAAAACAATCATACAATCACAATCATACAATCGCAATCATACAATTACAATCACCCAAATACAATCATACAATCACAATCATACAATCACAATAATACAATCGCAATCATACAATCACAATCATACGATCGCAATCATACAACCACAATCATACACTCACAATCATTCAATCACAATCATACAATCACAATCATACAAAAACAATCATACAATCACAATCATGCAATCACAATCATACAATCGCAATCAAACAATCACAATCATACGATCGCAATCATACAATCACAATCATACACTCACAATCATTCAATCACAATCATACAATCACAATCATACAATCACAATCATACAATCACAATCATACAATCACAATCATACAATCACAATCATACAATCACAATCATACAATCATAATCATATAATCACACTCATAAAATTGCAATCATACAATCGCAATCATACGATCACAATCATAAACTCACAATCATTCAATCACAATCATACAATCACAATCATACAATCACAATCATACAATCACAATCATACAATCAAAATCATACAATCGCAATCATACGATCACAATCATACGATGACAATCATACAATTACTACTATACAATCACAATCATACAAATACAATCATACAATCACAATCATACAATCACAATCATACAATCACAATCATACAATCACAATCATACAATCATAATCATATAATCACACTCATAAAATTGCAATCATACAATCGCAATCATACGATCACAATCATAAACTCACAATCATTCAATCACAATCATACAATCACAATCATACAATCACAATCATACAATCACAATCATACTATCACAATCATTCAATCACGATAATACAATCACAATCGTACAATCGCTATCGAACAATCACAACCATACGATCACAATCATACAATCACAACCGTACAATCACAATCATGCACTCGCAATCATACAATCACAATCATACTATCACAATCACACAATCACAATCATACAATCACAATCATACAATCACAATCATACAATCACAATCATACAATCACAATCATACAATCACAATCATACAATCACAATAATAGAACCATAATTATACAACCACAATCAAACGATCACAATCGTACAATCACAATCATACAATCACAATCATACAATCACAATCATACAATCACAATCATACAATCACAATCATACAATCACAATCATACAATCACAATACTACAGGCGCCATTATACAATCACAATCATACAATGACAATCATACAAACACAATCATACAATCATAATCATGCAATAACAATCATACAATCAAAATCATACAAGCGCAATCATACGATCACAATCATACAATCACAATCAAAGAATCACAATCATACAATCACAATCATACAATCACAATCATACAAAAACAATCATACAATCACAATCATACAATCGCAATCATACAATCACAATACTACAGTCGCCATTATACAATCACAATCATACAATCACAATGATACAATCACAATGATACAATCACAATCATACAATCACAATCATACAAACACAATCATACAATCATAATCATACAATCGCAATCAAACAATCACAATCATACGATCGCAATCATACAATCACAATCATACACTCACAATCATTCAATCACAATCATACAATCACAATCATACAATCACAATCATACAATCACAATCATACAATCAAAATCATACAATCGCAATCATACGATCACAATCATACAATCACAATCATACAAAAACAATCATACAATCACAATCATACAATCACAATCGTACAATCGCAGTCGAACCATGACAGCCATACGATCACAATCATACAATCACAATCATACAATCACAATCATACACTCGCAATCTTACAATCACAATAATACAATCACAATCATACAATCACAATCATACAATCACAATCATACAATCACTATGATACAATCACAATCATACAATCACAATCATACAATCGCAATCAAACAATCACAATCAGACGATCGCAATCATACGATCACAATAATACACTCACAATAATTCAATCTCAATCATGCGATCACAATCACACAATCACAATCATACAATCGCAATCATACAATCACAATCATACAATCAAAATCATACAATCGCAATCATACGATCACAATCATACGATCACAATCATACAATCACAATCATACAATCACAATCATACAATCACAATCATACGATCACAATCATACGATGACAATCATACAATTACTACTATACAATCATAATCATACAAAAACAATCATACAATCACAATCATACAATCACAATCATACAATCACAATAATACAATCACAATCATACAATCACAATCATACAATCACAATCATACAATCACAATCATACAATCACAATCATACAATCACAATCATACTATGACAATCATACAATCAAAATCATACAATTACAATCATACAATCACAATCATACTATCGCAATCATTCAATCACAATCATACAATCACAATACTACAGTCGCTATTATCCAATCACAATCATACAATCACAATCATACAATCACAATCATACAATCACAACCATACAATCACAATCATACAATCACAATACTACAGTCACCATTATACAATCACAATCATACAATCACAATCATATAATCACAATCATACAATCACAATGATACAATCACCATCATACAATCACAATCATACAATCACAATCATACAATCACAATCATACAATCACAATCATACAGGCACAATCAAACAATCACTATCATACAATCACAATCATACAAAAACAATCATACAATCACAATCATACAATCACAATCGTACAATCGCAGTCGAACAATGACAACCATACGATCACAATCATACAATCACAATCATATAATCACAATCATACACTCGCAATCTTACAATCACAATCATACAATCAATATCATACAATCACAATCATACAATCACAATCATACAATCACAATCATACAATCACAATCATACAATCGCAATCAAACAATCACAATCAGATGATCGCAATCATACGATCACAATCATAAACTCACAAACATTCAATCACAATCATACAATCACAATCATACAATCACAATCATACAATCACAATCATACAATCACAATCATACAATCACAATCATACAATCACAATCATACAATCAAAATCATACAATCGCAATCATACGATCACAATCATACGATGACAATCATACAATTACTACTATACAATCACAATCATACAAATACAATCATACAATCACAATCATACTATAACAATCATACAATCAAAATCATACAATCACAATCATACAATCACAATCATACACTCACAATCATTCAATCACAATCATACAATCACAATACTACAGTCGCCATTATCCAATCACAATCATACAATCACAATCATACAATCACAATCATACAATCACAATCATACAATCACAATCCTACAATCACAATCATACAATCACAATACTACAGTCACCATTATACAATCACAATCATACAATCACAATCATGTAATCACAATCATACAATCACAATGATACAATCACCATCATACAATCACAATCATACAGTAACAATCACACGATGACAATCATACAATGACTACTATACAATCACAATCATACAAAAACAACCATACTATCACAATCATACAAACACAATCATACAATCACAATCATACAATTACTACCATACCATCACAATCATACTATCACAATCATACAATCACAATCATACAATCGCAATCAAACAATCACAATCATACGATCGCAATCATACAATCACAATCATACACTCACAATCATTCAATCACAATCATACAAGCACAATCATACAATCACAATCATACAATCACAATCATACAATCACAATCATACAATCACAATCATACAATCACAATCATACAATCACAATCATACAATCACAATCATACAATCACAATCATACAATCACAATCATACAATCATAATCATATAATCACACTTATAAAATTGCAATCATACAATCGCAATCATACAATCATAATCATACCATCACAATCATACAGGCACAATCATACAATCACCATCATACAATCACAATCATACAATCACAATCATACAATCACAATCATACAATCACAATCATACAATCACAATCATACTATGACAATCATACAATCAAAATCATACAATCACAATCATACAATCACAATCATACTATCACAATCATTCAATCACGATAATACAATCACAATCGTACAATCGCTATCGAACAATCACAACCATACGATCACAATCATACAATCACAACCGTACAATCACAATCATGCACTCGCAATCATACAATCACAATCATACTATCACAATCACACAATCACAATCATACAATCACAATCATACAATCACAATCATACAATCACAATCATACAATCACAATCATACAATCACAATAATAGAACCATAATTATACAACCACAATCAAACGATCACAATCGTACAATCACAATCATACAATCACAATCATACAATCACAATCATACAATCACAATCATACAATCACAATCATACAATCACAATCATACAATCACAATACTACAGGCGCCATTATACAATCACAATCATACAATGACAATCATATAATCACAATCATACAATCACAATGATACAATCACAATCATACAATCACAATCATACAAACACAATCACACAATCATAATCATGCAATAACAATCATACAATCAAAATCATACAAGCGCAATCATACGATCACAATCATACAATCACAATCAAAGAATCACAATCATACAATCACAATCATACAATCACAATCATACAAAAACAATCATACAGTCACAATCATACAATCGCAATCATACAATTACAATCACCCAAATACAATCATACAATCACAATCATACAATCACAATAATACAATCGCAATCAAACAATCACAATCATACGATCGCAATCATACAACCACAATCATACACTCACAATCATTCAATCACAATCATACAATCACAATCATACAAAAGCAATCATACAATCACAATCATGCAATCACAATCATACAATCGCAATCAAACAATCACAATCATACGATCGCAATCATACAATCACAATCATACACTCACAATCATTCAATCACAATCATACAATCACAATCATACAATCACAATCATACAATCACAATCATACAATCACAATCATACAATCATAATCATATAATCACACTCATAAAATTGCAATCATACAATCGCAATCATACGATCACAATCATAAACTCACAATCATTCAATCACAATCATACAATCACAATCATACAATCACAATCATACAATCACAATCATACAATCACAATCATACAATCAAAATCATACAATCGCAATCATACGATCACAATCATACGATGACAATCATACAATTACTACTATACAATCACAATCATACAAATACAATCATACAATCACAATCATACTATAACAATCATACAATCAAAATCATACAATCACAATCATACAATCACAATCATACACTCACAATCATTCAATCACAATCATACAATCACAATACTACAGTCGCCATTATCCAATCACAATCATACAATCACAATCATACAATCACAATCATACAATCACAATCATACAATCACAATCATACAATCACAATCATACAATCACAATCATACAATCACAATCATACAATCACAATACTACAGTCACCATTATACAATCACAATCATACAATCACAATCATATAATCACAATCATACAATCACAATGATACAATCACCATCATACAATCACAATCATACAATCACAATCATACAATCACAATCATACAATCACTATCATACAATCACAATCATACAATCACAATCATACAATCGCAATCATACAATCGCAATCAAACAATCACCATCAGACGATCGCAATCATACGATCACAATCATAAACTCACAATCATTCAATCACAATCATACAATCACAATCATACAATCACAATCATACAATCACAATCATACAATCACAATCATACAATCACAATCATACAATCAAAATCATACAATCGCAATCATACGATCACAATCATACAATCACAATCATACAAAAACAATCATACAATCACAATCATACAATCACAATCGTACAATCGCAGTCGAACCATGACAGCCATACGATCACAATCATACAATCACAATCATACAATCACAATCATACACTCGCAATCTTACAATCACAATAATACAGTCACAATCATACAATCACAATCATACAATCACAATCATACAATCACAATCATACAATCACTATGATACAATCACAATCATACAATCACAATCATACAATCGCAATCAAACAATCACAATCAGACGATCGCAATCATACGATCACAATAATACACTCACAATAATTCAATCTCAATCATGCGATCACAATCACACAATCACAATCATACAATCGCAATCATACAATCACAATCATACAATCAAAATCATACAATCGCAATCATACGATCACAATCATACGATCACAATCATACAATCACAATCATACAATCACAATCATACAATCACAATCATACGATCACAATCATACGATGACAATCATACAATTACTACTATACAATCATAATCATACAAAAACAATCATACAATCACAATCATACAATCACAATCATACAATCACAATAATACAATCACAATCATACAATCACAATCATACAATCACAATCATACAATCACAATCATACAATCACAATCATACAATCACAATCATACTATGACAATCATACAATCAAAATCATACAATTACAATCATACAATCACAATCATACTATCGCAATCATTCAATCACAATCATACAATCACAATACTACAGTCGCTATTATCCAATCACAATCATACAATCACAATCATACAATCACAATCATACAATCACAATCATACAATCACAATCATACAATCACAATCATACAATCACAATACTACAGTCACCATTATACAATCACAATCATACAATCACAATCATATAATCACAATCATACAATCACAATGATACAATCACCATCATACAATCACAATCATACAATCACAATCATACAATCACAATCATACAATCACAATCATACAGGCACAATCAAACAATCACTATCATACAATCACAATCATACAAAAACAATCATACAATCACAATCATACAATCACAATCGTACAATCGCAGTCGAACAATGACAACCATACGATCACAATCATACAATCACAATCATATAATCACAATCATACACTCGCAATCTTACAATCACAATCATACAATCAATATCATACAATCACAATCATACAATCACAATCATACAATCACAATCATACAATCACAATCATACAATCGCAATCAAACAATCACAATCAGACGATCGCAATCATACGATCACAATCATAAACTCACAAACATTCAATCACAATCATACAATCACAATCATACAATCACAATCATACAATCACAATCATACAATCACAATCATACAATCACAATCATACAATCACAATCATACAATCAAAATCATACAATCGCAATCATACGATCACAATCATACGATGACAATCATACAATTACTACTATACAATCACAATCATACAAATACAATCATACAATCACAATCATACTATAACAATCATACAATCAAAATCATACAATCACAATCATACAATCACAATCATACACTCACAATCATTCAATCACAATCATACAATCACAATACTACAGTCGCCATTATCCAATCACAATCATACAATCACAATCATACAATCACAATCACACAATCACAATCATACAATCACAATCATACAATCACAATCATACAATCACAATCATACAATCACAATCATACAATAACAATCATACAATCACAATCATACAATCACAATCATACAATCACAATACTACAGTCACCATTATACAATCACAATCATACAATCACAATCATATAATCACAATCATACAATCACAATGATACAATCACCATCATACAATCACAATCATACAATCACAATCATACAATCACAATCATACAATCACTATCATACAATCACAATCATACAATCACAATCATACAATCGCAATCAAACAATCACCATCAGACGATCGCAATCATACGATCACAATCATATACTCACAATCATTCAATCACAATCATACAATCACAATCATACAATCACAATCATACAATCACAATCATACAATCACAATCATACAATCACAATCATACAATCACAATCATACAATCAAAATCATACAATCGCAATCATACGATCACAATCATACAATCACAATCATACAAAAACAATCATACAATCACAATCATACAATCACAATCGTACAATCGCAGTCGAACCATGACAGCCATACGATCACAATCATACAATCACAATCATACAATCACAATCATACACTCGCAATCTTACAATCACAATAATACAATCACAATCATACAATCACAATCATACAATCACTATGATACAATCACAATCATACAATCACAATCATACAATCGCAATCAAACAATCACAATCAGACGATCGCAATCATACGACCACAATAATACACTCACATTAATTCAATCTCAATCATGCGATCACAATCACACAATCACAATCATACAATCGCAATCATACAATCACAATCATACAATCAAAATCATACAATCGCAATCATACGATCACAATCATACGATCACAATCATACAATCACAATCATACAATCACAATCATACAATCACAATCATACGATCACAATCATACGATGACAATCATACAATTACTACTATACAATCATAATCATACAAAAACAATCATACAATCACAATCATACAATCACAATCATACAATCACAATAATACAATCACAATCATACAATCACAATCATACAATCACAATCATACAATCACAATCATGCAATCACAATCATACAATCACAATCATACAATCACAATCATACGATGACAACCATACAATTACTACTATACAATCATAATCATACAAAAACAGTCATACAATCACAATCATACAATCACAATCATACAATCACAATAATACAATCAAAATCATACAATCACAATCATACAATCACAATCATACAATCACAATACTACAGTCGCCATTATCCAATCACAATCATACAATCACAATCATACAATCACAATCATACAATCACAATCATACAATCACAATCATACAATCACAATCATACAATCACAATACTACAGTCACCATTATACAATCACAATCATACAATCACAATCATATAATCACAATCATACAATCACAATCATAGAACCATAATTATAAAACCACAATCAAACGATCACAATCATACAATCACAATCATACAATCACAATCATACAATCACAATCATACAATCACAATCATACAATCACAATCATACAATCACAATACTACAGTCGCCATTATCCAATCACAATCATACAATCACAATCATACAATCACAATACTACAGTCACCATTATACAATCACAATCATACAATCACAATCATACAATCACAATCATACAATCACAATCATACAATCACAATACTACAGTCGCCATTATCCAATCACAATCATACAATCACAATCATACTATCACAATCATACAATCACAATCATACAATCGCAATCAAACAATCACAATCATACGATCGCAATCATACAATCACAATCATACACTCACAATCATTCAATCACAATCATACAAGCACAATCATACAATCACAATCATACAATCACAATCATACAATCACAATCATACAATCACAATCATACAATCACAATCATACAATCACAATCATACAATCACAATCATACAATCACAATCATACAATCACAATCATACAATCACAATCATACAATCACAATCATACAATCACAATCATACAATCACAATCATACAATCACAATCATACAATCACAATCATACAATCATAATCATATAATCACACTTATAAAATTGCAATCATACAATCGCAATCATACAATCATAATCATACCATCACAATCATACAGGCACAATCATACAATCACCATCATACAATCACAATCATACAATCACAATCATACAATCACAATCATACAATCACAATCATACAATCACAATCATACTATGACAATCATACAATCAAAATCATACAATCACAATCATACAATCACAATCATACTATCACAATCATTCAATCACGATAATACAATCACAATCGTACAATCGCTATCGAACAATCACAACCATACGATCACAATCATACAATCACAACCGTACAATCACAATCATGCACTCGCAATCATACAATCACAATCATACTATCACAATCACACAATCACAATCATACAATCACAATCATACAATCACAATCATACAATCACAATCATACAATCACAATCATACAATCACAATCATACAATCACAATAATAGAACCATAATTATACAACCACAATCAAACGATCACAATCGTACAATCACAATCATACAATCACAATCATACAATCACAATTATACAATCACAATCATACAATCACAATCATACAATCACAATCATACAATCACAATCATACAATCACAATCATACAATCACAATACTACAGGCGCCATTATACAATCACAATCATACAATGACAATCATATAATCACAATCATACAATCACAATGATACAATCACAATCATACAATCACAATCATACAAACACAATCATACAATCATAATCATGCAATAACAATCATACAATCAAAATCATACAAGCGCAATCATACGATCACAATCATACAATCACAATCAAAGAATCACAATCATACAATCACAATCATACAATCACAATCATACAAAAACAATCATACAATCACAATCATACAATCGCAATCATACAATTACAATCACCCAAATACAATCATACAATCACAATCATACAATCACAATAATACAATCGCAATCAAACAATCACAATCATACGATCGCAATCATACAACCACAATCATACACTCACAATCATTCAATCACAATCATACAATCACAATCATACAATCACAACCATACAATCACAATCATACAATCACAATCATACAATCATAATCATATAATCACACTCATAAAATTGCAATCATACTATCGCAATCATACGATCACAATCATAAACTCACAATCATTCAATCACAATCATACAATCACAATCATACAATCACAATCATACAATCACAATCATACAATCAAAATCATACAATCGCAATCATACGATCACAATCATACGATGACAATCATACAATTACTACTATACAATCACAATCATACAAATACAATCATACAATCACAATCATACTATAACAATCATACAACTAAAATCATACAATCACAATCATACAATCACAATCATACACTCACAATCATTCAATCACAATCATACAATCACAATACTACAGTCGCCATTATCCAATCACAATCATACAATCACAATCATACAATCACAATCATACAATCACAATCATACAATCACAATCATACAATCACAATCATACAATCACAATCATACAATCACAATCATACAATCACAATACTACAGTCACCATTATACAATCACAATCATACAATCACAATCATATAATCACAATCATACAATCACAATGATACAATCACCATCATACAATCACAATCATACAATCACAATCATACAATCACAATCATACAATCACTATCATACAATCACAATCATACAATCACAATCATACAATCGCAATCACACAATCGCAATCAAACAATCACCATCAGACGATCGCAATCATACGATCACAATCATAAACTCACAATCATACAATCACAATCATACAATCACAATCATACAATCACAATCATACAATCACAATCATACAATCACAATCATACAATCACAATCATACAATCACAATACTACAGTCACCATTATACAATCACAATCATACAATCACAATCATATAATCACAATCATACAATCACAATCATACAATCACAATCATACAATCACAATCATACAATCACAATCATACAATCACAATCATACAATCACAATACTACAGTCGCCATTATCCAATCACAATCATACAATCACAATACTACAGTCACCATTATACAATCACAATCATACAATCACAATCATACAATCACAATCATACAATCACAATCATACAATCACAATCATACAATCACAATACTACAGTCGCCATTATCCAATCACAATCATACAATCACAATCATACTATCACAATCATACAATCACAATCATACAATCGCAATCAAACAATCACAATCATACGATCGCAATCATACAATCACAATCATACACTCACAATCATTCAATCACAATCATACAAGCACAATCATACAATCACAATCATACAATCACAATCATACAATCACAATCATACAATCACAATCATACAATCACAATCATACAATCACAATCATACAATCACAATCATACAATCACAATCATACAATCACAATCATACAATCACAATCATACAATCACAATCATACAATCACAATCATACAATCACAATCATACAATCATAATCATATAATCACACTTATAAAATTGCAATCATACAATCGCAATCATACAATCATAATCATACCATCACAATCATACAGGCACAATCATACAATCACCATCATACAATCACAATCATACAATCACAATCATACAATCACAATCATACAATCACAATCATACAATCACAATCATACTATGACAATCATACAATCAAAATCATACAATCACAATCATACAATCACAATCATACTATCACAATCATTCAATCACGATAATACAATCACAATCGTACAATCGCTATCGAACAATCACAACCATACGATCACAATCATACAATCACAACCGTACAATCACAATCATGCACTCGCAATCATACAATCACAATCATACTATCACAATCACACAATCACAATCATACAATCACAATCATACAATCACAATCATACAATCACAATCATACAATCACAATCATACAATCACAATCATACAATCACAATAATAGAACCATAATTATACAACCACAATCAAACGATCACAATCGTACAATCACAATCATACAATCACAATCATACAATCACAATCATACAATCACAATCATACAATCACAATCATACAATCACAATCATACAATCACAATCATACAATCACAATCATACAATCACAATACTACAGGCGCCATTATACAATCACAATCATACAATGACAATCATATAATCACAATCATACAATCACAATGATACAATCACAATCATACAATCACAATCATACAAACACAATCATACAATCATAATCATGCAATAACAATCATACAATCAAAATCATACAAGCGCAATCATACGATCACAATCATACAATCACAATCAAAGAATCACAATCATACAATCACAATCATACAATCACAATCATACAAAAACAATCATACAATCACAATCATACAATCGCAATCATACAATTACAATCACCCAAATACAATCATACAATCACAATCATACAATCACAATAATACAATCGCAATCAAACAATCACAATCATACGATCGCAATCATACAACCACAATCATACACTCACAATCATTCAATCACAATCATACAATCACAATCATACAAAAACAATCATACAATCACAATCAAAGAATCACAATCATACAATCACAATCATACAATCACAATCATACAAAAACAATCATACAATCACAATCATACAATCGCAATCATACAATTACAATCACCCAAATACAATCATACAATCACAATCATACAATCACAATAATACAATCGCAATCAAACAATCACAATCATACGATCGCAATCATACAACCACAATCATACACTCACAATCATTCAATCACAATCATACAATCACAATCATACAAAAACAATCATACAATCACAATCATGCAATCACAATCATACAATCGCAATCAAACAATCACAATCATACGATCGCAATCATACAATCACAATCATACACTCACAATCATTCAATCACAATCATACAATCACAATCATACAATCACAATCATACAATCACAATCATACAATCACAATCATACAATCACAATCATACAATCACAATCATACAATCATAATCATATAATCACACTCATAAAATTGCAATCATACAATCGCAATCATACGATCACAATCATAAACTCACAATCATTCAATCACAATCATACAATCACAATCATACAATCACAATCATACAATCACAATCATACAATCACAATCATACAATCAAAATCATACAATCGCAATCATACGATCACAATCATACGATGACAATCATACAATTACTACTATACAATCACAATCATACAAATACAATCATACAATCACAATCATACTATAACAATCATACAACTAAAATCATACAATCACAATCATACAATCACAATCATACACTCACAATCATTCAATCACAATCATACAATCACAATACTACAGTCGCCATTATCCAATCACAATCATACAATCACAATCATACAATCACAATCATACAATCACAATCATACAATCACAATCATACAATCACAATCATACAATCACAATCATACAATCACAATCATACAATCACAATACTACAGTCACCATTATACAATCACAATCATACAATCACAATCATATAATCACAATCATACAATCACAATGATACAATCACCTTCATACAATCACAATCATACAATCACAATCATACAATCACAATCATACAATCACTATCATACAATCACAATCATACAATCACAATCATACAATCGCAATCATACAATCGCAATCAAACAATCACCATCAGACGATCGCAATCATACGATCACAATCATAAACTCACAATCATTCAATCACAATCATACAATCACAATCATACAATCACAATCATACAATCACAATCATACAATCACAATCATACAATCACAATCATACAATCACAATAATACAATCACAATCATACAATCACAATCATACAATCACAATCATACAATCACAATCATACAATCACAATCATACAATCACAATCATACTATGACAATCATACAATCAAAATCATACAATTACAATCATACAATCACAATCATACTATCGCAATCATTCAATCACAATCATACAATCACAATACTACAGTCGCTATTATCCAATCACAATCATACAATCACAATCATACAATCACAATCATACAATCACAATCATACAATCACAATCATACAATCACAATCATACAATCACAATACTACAGTCACCATTATACAATCACAATCATACAATCACAATCATATAATCACAATCATACAATCACAATGATACAATCACCATCATACAATCACAATCATACAATCACAATCATACAATCACAATCATACAATCACAATCATACAGGCACAATCAAACAATCACTATCATACAATCACAATCATACAAAAACAATCATACAATCACAATCATACAATCACAATCGTACAATCGCAGTCGAACAATGACAACCATACGATCACAATCATACAATCACAATCATATAATCACAATCATACACTCGCAATCTTACAATCACAATCATACAATCAATATCATACAATCACAATCATACAATCACAATCATACAATCACAATCATACAATCACAATCATACAATCGCAATCAAACAATCACAATCAGACGATCGCAATCATACGATCACAATCATAAACTCACAAACATTCAATCACAATCATACAATCACAATCATACAATCACAATCATACAATCACAATCATACAATCACAATCATACAATCACAATCATACAATCAAAATCATACAATCGCAATCATACGATCACAATCATACGATGACAATCATACAATTACTACTATACAATCACAATCATACAAATACAATCATACAATCACAATCATACTATAACAATCATACAATCAAAATCATACAATCACAATCATACAATCACAATCATACACTCACAATCATTCAATCACAATCATACAATCACAATACTACAGTCGCCATTATCCAATCACAATCATACAATCACAATCATACAATCACAATCATACAATCACAATCATACAATAACAATCATACAATCACAATACTACAGTCACCATTATACAATCACAATCATACAATCACAATCATATAATCACAATCATACAATCACAATGATACAATCACCATCATACAATCACAATCATACAATCACAATCATACAATCACAATCATACAATCACTATCATACAATCACAATCATACAATCACAATCATACAATCGCAATCAAACAATCACCATCAGACGATCGCAATCATACGATCACAATCATATACTCACAATCATTCAATCACAATCATACAATCACAATCATACAATCACAATCATACAATCACAATCATACAATCACAATCATACAATCACAATCATACAATCACAATCATACAATCAAAATCATACAATCGCAATCATACGATCACAATCATACAATCACAATCATACAAAAACAATCATACAATCACAATCATACAATCACAATCGTACAATCGCAGTCGAACCATGACAGCCATACGATCACAATCATACAATCACAATCATACAATCACAATCATACACTCGCAATCTTACAATCACAATAATACAATCACAATCATACAATCACAATCATACAATCACTATGATACAAAAACAATCATACAATCACAATCATACAATCACAATCGTACAATCGCAGTCGAACCATGACAGCCATACGATCACAATCATACAATCACAATCATACAATCACAATCATACACTCGCAATCTTACAATCACAATAATACAATCACAATCATACAATCACAATCATACAATCACTATGATACAATCACAATCATACAATCACAATCATACAATCGCAATCAAACAATCACAATCAGACGATCGCAATCATACGACCACAATAATACACTCACATTAATTCAATCTCAATCATGCGATCACAATCACACAATCACAATCATACAATCGCAATCATACAATCACAATCATACAATCAAAATCATACAATCGCAATCATACGATCACAATCATACGATCACAATCATACAATCACAATCATACAATCACAATCATACAATCACAATCATACGATCACAATCATACGATGTCAATCATACAATTACTACTATACAATCATAATCATACAAAAACAGTCATACAATCACAATCATACAATCACAATCATACAATCACAATAATACAATCACAATCATACAATCACAATCATACAATCACAATCATACAATCACAATCATACAATCACAATCATACAATCACAATCATACAATCACAATCATACAATCACAATCATACAATCACAATCATACGATGACAATCATACAATTACTACTATACAATCATAATCATACAAAAACAGTCATACAATCACAATCATACAATCACAATCATACAATCACAATAATACAATCAAAATCATACAATCACAATCATACAATCACAATCATACAATCACAATCATACAATCACAATCATACAATCACAATACTACAGTCACCATTATACAATCACAATCATACAATCACAATCATATAATCACAATCATACAATCACAATCATAGAACCATAATTATAAAACCACAATCAAACGATCACAATCATACAATCACAATCATACAATCACAATCATACAATCACAATCATACAATCGCAATCAAACAATCACAATCAGACGATCGCAATCATACGATCACAATTATAAACTCACAATCATTCAATCACAATCATACAATCACAATCATACAATCACAATCATACAATCAAAATCATACAATCGCAATCATACGATCACAATCATACGATGACTAACATACAATTACTACTATACAATCACAATCATACAAATACAATCATACAGTCACAATCATACTATAACAATCATACAATCAAAATCATACAATCACAATCATACAATCACAATCATACAATCACAATCATAAAATCACAATCATACAATCACAATCATATAATCACAATCATACAATCACAATGATACAATCACAATCATACGATCGCAATCGTACAATCACAATCATACACTCACAATCATTCAATCACAATCATACAATCACAATACTACAGTCGCCATCATACAATCACAATCATACAATCACAATCATACAGTAACAATCATACTATGACAATCATACAATTACTACTATACAATCACAATCATACGATCGCAATCATACAATCACAACCATACACTCACAATCATTCAATCACAATCATACAATCACAATCATACAATCACAATCATACAATCACAATCATACAATCACAATCATACAATCACAATCGTACAATCACAATCATACAATCACAATCATACAATCACAATCATACAATCACAATCATACAATCACAATCATATAATCACACTCATAAAATTGCAATCATACAATCGCAATCATACAATCACAATCATACCATCACAATCATACAGGCACAATCATACAATCACTATCATACAATCACAATCATACAAAAACAATCATACAATCACAATCATACAATCACAACCGTACAATCGCAGTCGAACAATGACAACCATACGATCACAATCATACAATCACAATCATATAATCACAATCATACACTCGCAGTCTTACAATCACAATCATACAATCACAATCATACAATCACAATCATACAATCACAATCATATAATCACAATCATACAATCACAATGATACAATCACAATCATACGATCGCAATCATACAATCACAATCATACACTCACAATCATTCAATCACAATCATACAATCACAATCATACAATCACAATCATACAATCACAATCATACAATCACAATCATACAATCGCAATCATACGATCACAATCATACGATCACAATCATACAATCACAATCATACTATAACAATCATACAATCAAAATCATACAATTACAATCATACAATCACAATCATACTATCACAATCATTCAATCACGATAATACAATCACAATCGTACAATCGCAATCGAACAATCGCAACCATACGATCACAATCATACAATCACAATCATACAATCACAATCATGCACTCGCAATCATACAATCACAATCATACTATCACAATCACACAATCACAATCATACAATCACAATCATACTATCACAATCATACAATCACAATCATACAATCACAATCATACAATCACAATAATAGAACCATAATTATACAACCACAATCAAACGATCACAATCACACAATCACAATCATACAATCACAATCATACAATCACAATCATACAATCACAATCATACAATCACAATCATACAATCACAATCATACAATCACAATCATACAATCACAATCATACAATCACAATCATACAATCACAATCATACAATCACAATCATACAATCAAAATCATACAATCGCAATCATACGGTCACAGTCATACACTCGCTATCTTACAATCACAATCATACAATCACAATCATACAATCACAATCATACAATCACAATCATACCATCACAATCATACAGGCACAATCATACAATCACTGTCATACAATCACAATCATACAAAAACAATCATACAATCACAATCATACAATCGCAATCAAACAATCACAATCAGACGATCGCAATCATACAATCACTATCATACAATCACAATCATACAAAAACAATCATACAATCACAATCATACAATCACAATCATGCACTCGCAATCATACAATCACAATCATACTATCACAATCACACAATCACAATCATACAATCACAATCATACAATCACAATCATACAATCACAATCATACAATCACAATCATACAATCACAATCCTACAATCACAATCATACAATCACAATCATACAATCACAATCATACAATCACAATCATTCAATCACAATCATTCAATCACAATCATACGATCGCAATCATACAATCACAATCATACACTCACAATCATTCAATCACATACATACAATCACAATCATACAATCACAATCATACAATCACAATCATACAATCACAATCATACAATCACAATCATACAATCACAATAATAGAACCATAATTATACAACCACAATCAAACGATCACAATCACACAATCACAATCATATAATCACAATCATACAGTCGCAATCTTACAATCACAATCATACAATCAATATCATACAATCACAATCATACAATCACAATCATACAATCGCAATCAAACAATCACAATCATACAATCACAATCATACAATCACAATCATACAATCACAATAATAGAACCATAATTATACAACCACAATCAAACGATCACAATCACACAATCACAATCATACAATCACAATCATACAATCACAATCATACAATCACAATCATACAATCACAATCATACAATCACAATCATACAATCACAATCATACACTCACAATCATTCAATCACAATCATACAATCACAATACTACAGTCGCCATCATACAATCACAATCATACAATCGCAATCATACAGTAACAATCATACTATGACAATCATACAATTACTACTATACAATCACAATCATACGATCGCAATCATACAACCACAATCAAACGATCACAATCACACAATCACAATCATATAATCACAATCATACACTCGCAATCTTACAATCACAATCATACACTCACAATCATTCAATCACAATCATACAATCACAATCATACAATCACAATCATACAATCACAATCATACGATCACAATCATACAATCGCAATCATACTATCACAATCACACAATCACAATCATACAATCACAATCATACTGTCACAATCATACAATCACAATCATACAATCACAATCATACAATCACAATCATACAATCACAATAATAGAACCATAATTATACAACCACAATCAAACGATCACAATCGCACAATCACAATCATACAATCACAATCATACAATCACAATCATACAATCACAATCATACAATCACAATCATACAATCACAATCATACAATCACAATCATACAATCACAATCATACAATCACAATCATACAATCACAATCATACAATCACAATCATACAATCACAATCATACAATCACAATCATACAATCACAATCATACAATCACAATCATACAATCAAAATCATACAATCGCAATCATACGGTCACAGTCATACGATCACAATCATACAATCACAATCATACAATCACAATCATACAATCACAATCATACAATCACAATCATACAATCACAATCATACAATCACAATCATACAATCACAATCATACAATCACAATCATACTGTCACAATCATACAATCACAATCATACAATCACAATCATACAATCACAATAATAGAACCATAATTATACAACCATAATCAAACGATCACAATCGCACAATCACAATCATACAATCACAATCATACAATCACAATCATACAATCACAATCATACAATCACAATCATACAATCACAATCATACAATCACAATCATACAATCACAATCATACAATCACAATCATACAATCACAATCATACAATCACAATCATACAATCACAATCATACAATCACAATCATACAATCAAAATCATACAATCGCAATCATACGGTCACAGTCATACGATCACAATCATACAATCACAATCATACAATCACAATCATACAATCACAATCATACAATCACAATCATACAATCACAATCATACAATCACAATCATACAATCACAATCATACAATCACAATCATACGATGACAATCATACAATTACTACTATACAATCATAATCATACAAAAACAGTCATACAATCACAATCATACAATCACAATCATACAATCACAATAATACAATCAAAATCATACAATCACAATCATACAATCACAATCATACAATCACAATACTACAGTCGCCATTATCCAATCACAATCATACAATCACAATCATACAATCACAATACTACAGTCGCCATTATCCAATCACAATCATACAATCACAATCATACAATCACAATCATACAATCACAATCATACAATCACAATCATACAATCACAATCATACAATCACAATACTACAGTCACCATTATACAATCACAATCATACAATCACAATCATATAATCACAATCATACAATCACAATCATAGAACCATAATTATAAAACCACAATCAAACGATCACAATCATATAATCACAATCATACAATCACAATCATACAATCACAATCATACAATCACAATCATACAATCACAATCATACAATCACAATCATACAATCACAATACTACAGTCGCCATTATACAATCACAATCGTACAATGACAATCATATAGTCACAATCATACAATCACAATGATACAATCACAATCATACAAACACAATCATACAATCACAATCATACAATCACTACCATACCATCACAATCATACTATCACAATCATACAATCACAATCATACAATCGCAATCAAACAATCAAAATCATACGATCGCAATCATACAATCACAATCATACACTCACAATCATTCAATCACAATCATACAAGCACAATCATACAATCACAATCATACAATCACAATCATACAATCACAATCATACGATGACAATCATACAATTACTACTATACAATCATAATCATACAAAAACAATCATAAAATCACAATCATACAATCACAATCATACAATCACAATAATACAATCAAAATCATACAATCACAATCATACAATCACAATCATACTATGACAATCATCCAATTAAAATCATACAATCACAATTACACAATCACAATCATACTATCACAATCATTCAATCACGTTAATACAATCATAATCGTACAATCGCAATCGAACAATCACAACCATACGATCACAATCATACAATCACAATCATACAATCACAATCATGCACTCGCAATCATACAATCACAATCATACTATCCCAATCACACAATCACAATCATACAATCACAATCATACAATCACAATCATACAATCACAATCATACAATCACAATCATACAATCACAATCATACAATCACAATCATACAATCACAATCATACAATCACAATCATACAATCACAATCATACAATCACAATCAAAGAATCACAATCATTCAATCACAATCATACGATCGCAATCATACAATCACAATCATACACTCACAATCATTCAATCACATACATACAATCACAATCATACAATCACAATCATACAATCACAATCATACAATCACAATCATACAATCACAATCATACAATCACAATCATACAATCACAATCATACAATCACAATCATACAATCACAATACTACAGTCACCATTATACAATCACAATCATACAATCACAATCATATAATCACAATCATACAATCACAATCATAGAACCATAATTATAAAACCACAATCAAACGATCACAATCATACAATCACAATCATACAATCACAATCATACAATCACAATCATACAATCACAATCATACAATCACAATACTACAGTCGCCATTATACAATCACAATCATACAATCACAATGATACAATCACAATCATACAATCACAATCATACAAACACAATCATACAATCATAATCATACAATCACAATCATAAAAAAACAATCATACAATCACAATCATGCAATCACAATCATACAATCACAATCATACAATCACAATCATACAATTACAATCATACAATCACAATCATACAACCGCAATCATACAATCACAATCATACAATCACAATCATACAATCACAATACTACAGTCGCCATTATCCAATCACAATCATACAATCACAATCATACAATCACAATCATACAATCACAATCATACAATCACAATCATACAATCACAATCATACAATCACAATCATACAATCACAATACTACAGTCACCCTTATACAATCACAATCATACAATCACAATCATATAATCACAATCATACAATCACAATGATACAATCACCATCATACAATCACAATCATACAGTAACAATCACACGATGACAATCATACAATTACTACTATACAATCACAATCATACAAAAACAATCATACTATCACAATCATACAAACACAATCATACAATCACAATCATACAATCACTACCATACCATCACAATCATACTATCACAATCATACAATCACAATCATACAATCGCAATGAAACAATCACAATCATACGATCGCAATCATACAATCACAATCATACACTCACAATCATTCAATCACAATCATACAAGCACAATCATACAATCACAATCATACAATCACAATCATACAATCACAATCATACAATCACAATCATACAATCACAATCATACAATCACAATCATACAATCACAATCATACAATCACAATCATACAATCACAATCATACAATCACAATCATACAATCACAATCATACAATCACAATCATACAATCACAATCATACAACCGCAATCATACAATCACAATCATACAATCACAATCATACAATCACAATACTACAGTCGCCATTATCCAATCACAATCATACAATCACAATCATACAATCACAATCATACAATCACAATCATACAATCACAATCATACAATCACAATACTACAGTCACCATTATACAATCACAATCATACAATCACAATCATATAATCACAATCATACAATCACAATGATACAATCACCATCATACAATCACAATCATACAGTAACAATCACACGATGACAATCATACAATTACTACTATACAATCACAATCATACAAAAACAATCATACTATCACAATCATACAATCACAATCATACAATCACAATCATACAATCACAATCATACAATCACAATCATACAATCACAATACTACAGTCACCCTTATACAATCACAATCATACAATCACAATCATATAATCACAATCATACAATCACAATGATACAATCACCATCATACAATCACAATCATACAGTAACAATCACACGATGACAATCATACAATTACTACTATACAATCACAATCATACAAAAACAATCATACTATCACAATCATACAAACACAATCATACAATCACAATCATACAATCGCTACCATACCATCACAATCATACTATCACAATCATACAATCACAATCATACAATCGCAATGAAACAATCACAATCATACGATCGCAATCATACAATCACAATCATACACTCACAATCATTCAATCACAATCATACAAGCACAATCATACAATCACAATCATACAATCACAATCATACAATCACAATCATACAATCACAATCATACAATCACAATCATACAATCACAATCATACAATCACAATCATACAATCACAATCATACAATCACAATCATACAATCACAATCATACAATCACAATCATACAATCACAATCATACAATCACAATCATACAACCGCAATCATACAATCACAATCATACAATCACAATCATACAATCACAATACTACAGTCGCCATTATCCAATCACAATCATACAATCACAATCATACAATCACAATCATACAATCACAATCATACAATCACAATCATACAATCACAATACTACAGTCACCATTATACAATCACAATCATACAATCACAATCATATAATCACAATCATACAATCACAATGATACAATCACCATCATACAATCACAATCATACAGTAACAATCACACGATGACAATCATACAATTACTACTATACAATCACAATCATACAAAAACAATCATACTATCACAATCATACAAACACAATCATACAATCACAATCATACAATCACTACCATACCATCACAATCATACTATCACAATCATACAATCACAATCATACAATCGCAATCAAACAATCACAATCATACGATCGCAATCATACAATCACAATCATACACTCACAATCATTCAATCACAATCATACAAGCACAATCATACAATCACAATCATACAATCACAATCATACAATCACAATCATACAATCACAATCATACAATCACAATCATACAATCACAATCATACAATCACAATCATACAATCACAATCATACAATCACAATCATACAATCACAATCATACAATCACAATCATACAATCACAATCATACAATCACAATCATACAATCACAATCATACAATCATAATCATATAATCACACTTATAAAATTGCAATCATACAGTCGCAATCATACAATCATAATCATACCATCACAATCATACAGGCACAATCATACAATCACTATCATACAATCACAATCATACAATCACAATCATACAATCACAATCATACAATCACAATCATACAATCACAATCATACTATGACAATCATACAATCAAAATCATACAATCACAATCATACAATCACAATCATACTATCACAATCATTCAATCACGATAATACAATCACAATCGTACAATCGCTATCGAACAATCACAACCATACGATCACAATCATACAATCACAATCATACAATCACAATCATACAATCACAATCATACAATCACAATCATACAATCACAATCATACAATCACAATCATACAATCACAATCATACAATCACAATCATACAATCACAATACTACAGGCGCCATTATACAATCACAATCATACAAAGACAATCATATAATCACAATCATACAATCACAATGATACAATCACAATCATACAATCACAATCATACAAACACAATCATACAATCATAATCATGCAATAACAATCATACAATCAAAATCATACAAGCGCAATCATACGATCACAATCATACAATCACAATCAAAGAATCACAATCATACAACCACAATCATACACTCACAATCATTCAATCACAATGATACAATCACAATCATACAAAAACAATCATACAATCACAATCATGCAATCACAATCATACAATCACAATCATACAATCATAATCATATAATCACACTCATAAAATTGCAATCATACAATCGCAATCATACGATCACAATCATAAACTCACAATCATTCAATCACAATCATACAATCACAATCATACAATCACAATCATACAATCACAATCATACAATCACAATCATACAATCACAATCATACAATCACAATCATACAATCACAATCATACAATCACAATCATACAATCACAATCATACGATGACAATCGTACAATTACTACTATACAATCATAATCATACAAAAACAATCATAAAATCACAATCATACAATCACAATCATACAATCACAATAATACAATCAAAATCATACAATCACAATCATACAATCACAATCATACTATGACAATCATCCAATTAAAATCATACAATCACAATTACACAATCACAATCATACTATCACAATCATTCAATCACGTTAATACAATCATAATCGTACAATCGCAATCGAACAATCACAACCATACGATCACAATCATACAATCACAATCATACAATCACAATCATGCACTCGCAATCATACAATCACAATCATACTATCACAATCACACAATCACAATCATACAATCACAATCATACAATCACAATCATACAATCACAATCATACAATCACAATCATACAATCACAATCATACAATCACAATCATACAATCACAATCATACAATCACAATCATACAATCACAATCAAAGAATCACAATCATTCAATCACAATCATACGATCGCAATCATACAATCACAATCATACACTCACAATCATTCAATCACATACATACAATCACAATCATACAATCACAATCATACAATCACAATCATACAATCACAATCATACAATCACAATCATACAATCACAATCATACAATCACAATCATACAATCACAATAATAGAACCATAATTATACAACCACAATCAAACGATCACAATCACACAATCACAATCATACAATCACAATCATACAATCACAATCATACAATCACAATCATACAATCACAATCATACAATCACAATCATTCAATCACAATCATACAGTCACAATCATACGATCGCAATCATACAGTCACAATCATACACTCACAATCATTCAATGACATACATACAATCACAATCATACAATCACAATCATACAATCACAATCATACAATCACAATCATACAATCACAATCATACAATCACAATCATACAATCATTTTCATATAACCGCACTCATAAAATTGTAATCATACAATCGCAATCATACAATCACACTTATAAAATTGCAATCATACAATCGCAATCATACAATCATAATCATACCATCACAATCATACAGGCACAATCATACAATCACTATCATACAATCACAATCATACAATCACAATCATACAATCACAATCATACAATCACAATCATACAATCACAATCATACAATCACAATCATACAATCACAATCATACAATCACAATCATACAATCACAATCATACAATCACAATCATACAATCACAATCATACAATCACAATCATACAATCACAATCATACAATCACAATCATACAATCACAATCAAAGAATCACAATCATTCAATCACAATCATACGATCGCAATCATACAATCACAATCATACACTCACAATCATTCAATCACATACATACAATCACAATCATACAATCACAATCATACAATCACAATCATACAATCACAATCATACAATCACAATCATACAATCACAATCATACAATCACAATCACAATACTACAGTCACCATTATACAATCACAATCATACAATCACAATCATATAATCACAATCATACAATCACAATCATAGAACCATAATTATAAAACCACAATCAAACGATCACAATCATACAATCACAATCATACAATCACAATCATACAATCACAATCATACAATCACAATCATACAATCACAATCATACAATCACAATCATACAATCACAATCATACAATCACAATACTACAGTCGCCATTATACAATCACAATCATACAATCACAATGATACAATCACAATCATACAATCACAATCATACAAACACAATCATACAATCATAATCATACAATCACAATCATAAAAAAACAATCATACAATCACAATCATGCAATCACAATCATACAATCACAATCATACAATCACAATCATACAATTACAATCATACAATCACAATCATACAACCGCAATCATACAATCACAATCATACAATCACAATCATACAATCACAATACTACAGTCGCCATTATCCAATCACAATCATACAATCACAATCATACAATCACAATCATACAATCACAATCATACAATCACAATCATACAATCACAATCATACAATCACAATCATACAATCACAATCATACAATCACAATCATACAATCACAATACTACAGTCACCATTATACAATCACAATCATACAATCACAATCATATAATCACAATCATACAATCACAATGATACAATCACCATCATACAATCACAATCATACAGTAACAATCACACGATGACAATCATACAATTACTACTATACAATCACAATCATACAAAAACAATCATACTATCACAATCATACAAACACAATCATACAATCACAATCATACAATCACTACCATACCATCACAATCATACTATCACAATCATACAATCACAATCATACAATCGCAATCAAACAATCACAATCATACGATCGCAATCATACAATCACAATCATACACTCACAATCATTCAATCACAATCATACAAGCACAATCATACAATCACAATCATACAATCACAATCATACAATCACAATCATACAATCACAATCATACAATCACAATCATACAATCACAATCATACAATCACAATCATACAATCACAATCATACAATCACAATCATACAATCACAATCATACAATCACAATCATACAATCACAATCATACACCCGCAATCATACAATCACAATCATACAATCACAATCATACAATCACAATACTACAGTCGCCATTATCCAATCACAATCATACAATCACAATCATACAATCACAATCATACAATCACAATCATACAATCACAATCATACAATCACAATCATACAATCACAATACTACAGTCACCATTATACAATCACAATCATACAATCACAATCATATAATCACAATCATACAATCACAATGATACAATCACCATCATACAATCACAATCATACAGTAACAATCACACGATGACAATCATACAATTACTACTATACAATCACAATCATACAAAAACAATCATACTATCACAATCATACAAACACAATCATACAATCACAATCATACAATCACTACCATACCATCACAATCATACTATCACAATCATACAATCACAATCATACAATCGCAATCAAACAATCACAATCATACGATCGCAATCATACAATCACAATCATACACTCACAATCATTCAATCACAATCATACAAGCACAATCATACAATCACAATCATACAATCACAATCATATAATCACAATCATACAATCACAATGATACAATCACCATCATACAATCACAATCATACAGTAACAATCACACGATGACAATCATACAATTACTACTATACAATCACAATCATACAAAAACAATCATACTATCACAATCATACAAACACAATCATACAATCACAATCATACAATCACTACCATACCATCACAATCATACTATCACAATCATACAATCACAATCATACAATCGCAATCAAACAATCACAATCATACGATCGCAATCATACAATCACAATCATACACTCACAATCATTCAATCACAATCATACAAGCACAATCATACAATCACAATCATACAATCACAATCATACAATCACAATCATACAATCACAATCATACAATCACAATCATACAATCACAATCATACAATCACAATCATACAATCACAATCATACAATCACAATCATACAATCACAATCATACAATCACAATCATACAATCACAATCATACAATCACAATCATACAATCACAATCATACAATCATAATCATATAATCACACTTATAAAATTGCAATCATACAGTCGCAATCATACAATCATAATCATACCATCACAATCATACAGGCACAATCATACAATCACTATCATACAATCACAATCATACAATCACAATCATACAATCACAATCATACAATCACAATCATACAATCACAATCATACTATGACAATCATACAATCAAAATCATACAATCACAATCATACAATCACAATCATACTATCACAATCATTCAATCACGATAATACAATCACAATCGTACAATCGCTATCGAACAATCACAACCATACGATCACAATCATACAATCACAATCATACAATCACAATCATACAATCACAATCATACAATCACAATCATACAATCACAATCATACAATCACAATCATACAATCACAATCATACAATCACAATACTACAGGCGCCATTATACAATCACAATCATACAAAGACAATCATATAATCACAATCATACAATCACAATGATACAATCACAATCATACAATCACAATCATACAAACACAATCATACAATCATAATCATGCAATAACAATCATACAATCAAAATCATACAAGCGCAATCATACGATCACAATCATACAATCACAATCAAAGAATCACAATCATACAACCACAATCATACACTCACAATCATTCAATCACAATGATACAATCACAATCATACAAAAACAATCATACAATCACAATCATGCAATCACAATCATACAATCACAATCATACAATCATAATCATATAATCACACTCATAAAATTGCAATCATACAATCGCAATCATACAATCACAATCATACAGTAACAATCATACTATGACAATCATACAATTACTACTATACAATCACAATCATACGATCGCAATCATACAATCACAACCATACACTCACAATCATTCAATCACAATCATACTATAACAATCATACAATCAAAATCATACAATTACAATCATACAATCACAATCATACTATCACAATCATTCAATCACGATAATACAATCACAATCGTACAATCGCAATCGAACAATCGCAACCATACGATCACAATCATACAATCACAATCATACAATCACAATCATGCACTCGCAATCATACAATCACAATCATACAATCACAATCATACAATCACAATCATACAATCACAATCATACAATCACAATCATACAATCACAATCATACAATCACAATCATACAATCACAATCATACAATCACAATCATACAATCACAATCATACAATCACAATCATACAATCACAATCATACAATCACAATCATACAATCACAATCATACAATCACAATCATACAATCAAAATCATACAATCGCAATCATACGGTCACAGTCATACGATCACAATCATACAATCACAATCATACAATCACAATCATACAATCACAATCATACAATCACAATCATACAATCACAATCATACAATCACAATCATACAATCACAATCATACAATCACAATCATACAATCACAATCATACAATCACAATCATACGATGACAATCATACAATTACTACTATACAATCATAATCATACAAAAACAGTCATACAATCACAATCATACAATCACAATCATACAATCACAATAATACAATCAAAATCATACAATCACAATCATACAATCACAATCATACAATCACAATACTACAGTCGCCATTATCCAATCACAATCATACAATCACAATCATACAATCACAATCATACAATCACAATCATACAATCACAATCATACAATCACAATACTACAGTCACCATTATACAATCACAATCATACAATCACAATCATATAATCACAATCATACAATCACAATCATAGAACCATAATTATAAAACCACAATCAAACGATCACAATCATACAATCACAATCATACAATCACAATCATACAATCACAATCATACAATCACAATCATACAATCACAATCATACAATCACAATCATACAATCACAATCATATAATCACAATCATACAATCACAATGATACAATCACCATCATACAATCACAATCATACAGTAACAATCACACGATGACAATCATACAATTACTACTATACAATCACAATCATACAAAAACAATCATACTATCACAATCATACAAACACAATCATACAATCACAATCATACAATCACTACCATACCATCACAATCATACTATCACAATCATACAATCACAATCATACAATCGCAATCAAACAATCAAAATCATACGATCGCAATCATACAATCACAATCATACACTCACAATCATTCAATCACAATCATACAAGCACAATCATACAATCACAATCATACAATCACAATCATACAATCACAATCATACGATGACAATCATACAATTACTACTATACAATCATAATCATACAAAAACAATCATAAAATCACAATCATACAATCACAATCATACAATCACAATAATACAATCAAAATCATACAATCACAATCATACAATCACAATCATACTATGACAATCATCCAATTAAAATCATACAATCACAATAACACAATCACAATCATACTATCACAATCATTCAATCACGTTAATACAATCATAATCGTACAATCGCAATCGAACAATCACAACCATACGATCACAATCATACAATCACAATCATACAATCACAATCATGCACTCGCAATCATACAATCACAATCATACTATCACAATCACACAATCACAATCATACAATCACAATCATACAATCACAATCATACAATCACAATCATACAATCACAATCATACAATCACAATCATACAATCACAATCATACAATCACAATCATACAATCACAATCATATAATCACAATCATACAATCACAATCATACAATCACAATCAAAGAATCACAATCATTCAATCACAATCATACGATCGCAATCATACAATCACAATCATACACTCACAATCATTCAATCACATACATACAATCACAATCATACAATCACAATCATACAATCACAATCATACAATCACAATCATACAATCACAATCATACAATCACAATCATACAATCACAATCACAATACTACAGTCACCATTATACAATCACAATCATACAATCACAATCATATAATCACAATCATACAATCACAATCATAGAACCATAATTATAAAACCACAATCAAACGATCACAATCATACAATCACAATCATACAATCACAATCATACAATCACAATCATACAATCACAATCATACAATCACAATCATACAATCACAATCATACAATCACAATCATACAATCACAATACTACAGTCGCCATTATACAATCACAATCATACAATCACAATGATACAATCACAATCATACAATCACAATCATACAAACACAATCATACAATCATAATCATACAATCACAATCATAAAAAAACAATCATACAATCACAATCATGCAATCACAATCATACAATCACAATCATACAATCACAATCATACAATTACAATCATACAATCACAATCATACAACCGCAATCATACAATCACAATCATACAATCACAATCATACAATCACAATACTACAGTCGCCATTATCCAATCACAATCATACAATCACAATCATACAATCACAATCATACAATCACAATCATACAATCACAATCATACAATCACAATCATACAATCACAATCATACAATCACAATCATACAATCACAATCATACAATCACAATACTACAGTCACCATTATACAATCACAATCATACAATCACAATCATATAATCACAATCATACAATCACAATGATACAATCACCATCATACAATCACAATCATACAGTAACAATCACACGATGACAATCATACAATTACTACTATACAATCACAATCATACAAAAACAATCATACTATCACAATCATACAAACACAATCATACAATCACAATCATACAATCACTACCATACCATCACAATCATACTATCACAATCATACAATCACAATCATACAATCGCAATCAAACAATCACAATCATACGATCGCAATCATACAATCACAATCATACACTCACAATCATTCAATCACAATCATACAAGCACAATCATACAATCACAATCATACAATCACAATCATACAATCACAATCATACAATCACAATCATACAATCACAATCATACAATCACAATCATACAATCACAATCATACAATCACAATCATACAATCACAATCATACAATCACAATCATACAATCACAATCATACAATCACAACCATACACCCGCAATCATACAATCACAATCATACAATCACAATCATACAATCACAATACTACAGTCGCCATTATCCAATCACAATCATACAATCACAATCATACAATCACAATCATACAATCACAATCATACAATCACAATCATACAATCACAATCATACAATCACAATACTACAGTCACCATTATACAATCACAATCATACAATCACAATCATATAATCACAATCATACAATCACAATGATACAATCACCATCATACAATCACAATCATACAGTAACAATCACACGATGACAATCATACAATTACTACTATACAATCACAATCATACAAAAACAATCATACTATCACAATCATACAAACACAATCATACAATCACAATCATACAATCACTACCATACCATCACAATCATACTATCACAATCATACAATCACAATCATACAATCGCAATCAAACAATCACAATCATACGATCGCAATCATACAATCACAATCATACACTCACAATCATTCAATCACAATCATACAAGCACAATCATACAATCACAATCATACAATCACAATCATACAATCACAATCATACAATCACAATCATACAATCACAATCATACAATCACAATCATACAATCACAGTCATACAATCACAATCATACAATCACAATCATACAATCACAATCATACAATCACAATCATACAATCACAATCATACAATCACAATCATACAATCACAATCATACAATCATAATCATATAATCACACTTATAAAATTGCAATCATACAGTCGCAATCATACAATCATAATCATACCATCACAATCATACAGGCACAATCATACAATCACTATCATACAATCACAATCATACAATCACAATCATACAATCACAATCATACAATCACAATCATACAATCACAATCATACTATGACAATCATACAATCAAAATCATACAATCACAATCATACAATCACAATCATACTATCACAATCATTCAATCACGATAATACAATCACAATCGTACAATCGCTATCGAACAATCACAACCATACGATCACAATCATACAATCACAATCATACAATCACAATCATACAATCACAATCATACAATCACAATCATACAATCACAATCATACAATCACAATCATACAATCACAATACTACAGGCGCCATTATACAATCACAATCATACAAAGACAATCATATAATCACAATCATACAATCACAATGATACAATCACAATCATACAATCACAATCATACAAACACAATCATACAATCATAATCATGCGATAACAATCATACAATCAAAATCATACAAGCGCAATCATACGATCACAATCATACAATCACAATCAAAGAATCACAATCATACAATCACAATCATACAATCGCAATCATACAATTACAATCACCCAAATACAATCATACAATCACAATCATACAATCACAATAATACAATCGCAATCAAACAATCACAATCATACGATCGCAATCATACAACCACAATCATACACTCACAATCATTCAATCACAATCATACAATCACAATCATACAAAAACAATCATACAATCACAATCATGCAATCACAATCATACAATCACAATCATACAATCATAATCATATAATCACACTCATAAAATTGCAATCATACAATCGCAATCATACGATCACAATCATAAACTCACAATCATTCAATCACAATCATACAATCACAATCATACAATCACAATCATACAATCACAATCATACAATCACAATCATACAATCACAATCATACAATCACAATCATACAATCACAATCATACAATCACAATCATACAATCACAATCATACAATCACAATCATACGATGACAATCATACAATTACTACTATACAATCATAATCATACAAAAACAATCATAAAATCACAATCATACAATCACAATCATACAATCACAATAATACAATCAAAATCATACAATCACAATCATACAATCACAATCATACTATGACAATCATCCAATTAAAATCATACAATCACAATTACACAATCACAATCATACTATCACAATCATTCAATCACGTTAATACAATCATAATCGTACAATCGCAATCGAACAATCACAACCATACGATCACAATCATACAATCACAATCATACAATCACAATCATGCACTCGCAATCATACAATCACAATCATACTATCACAATCACACAATCACAATCATACAATCACAATCATACAATCACAATCATACAATCACAATCATACAATCACAATCATACAATCACAATCATACAATCACAATCATACAATCACAATCAAAGAATCACAATCATTCAATCACAATCATACGATCGCAATCATACAATCACAATCATACACTCACAATCATTCAATCACATACATACAATCACAATCATACAATCACAATCATACAATCACAATCATACAATCACAATCATACAATCACAATCATACAATCACAATCATACAATCACAATCATACAATCACAATAATAGAACCATAATTATACAACCACAATCAAACGATCACAATCACACAATCACAATCATACAATCACAATCATACAATCACAATCATACAATCACAATCATACAATCACAATCATACAATCACAATCATTCAATCACAATCATACAGTCACAATCATACGATCGCAATCATACAGTCACAATCATACACTCACAATCATTCAATGACATACATACAATCACAATCATACAATCACAATCATACAATCACAATCATACAATCACAATCATACAATCACAATCATACAATCACAATCATACAATCACAATCATACAATCATTTTCATATAACCACACTCATAAAATTGTAATCATACAATCGCAATCATACAATCACACTTATAAAATTGCAATCATACAATCGCAATCATACAATCATAATCATACCATCACAATCATACAGGCACAATCATACAATCACTATCATACAATCACAATCATACAATCACAATCATACAATCACAATCATACAATCACAATCATACAATCACAATCATACAATCACAATCATACAATCACAATCATACAATCACAATCATACAATCACAATCATACAATCACAATCATACAATCACAATCATACAATCACAATCATACAATCACAATCATACAATCACAATCATACAATCACAATCATACAATCACAATCATACAATCACAATCATACAATCATAATCATATAATCACACTTATAAAATTGCAATCATACAATCGCAATCATACAATCATAATCATACCATCACAATCATACAGGCACAATCATACAATCACTATCATACAATCACAATCATACAATCACAATCATACAATCAAAATCATACAATCACAATCATACAATCACAATCATACAATCACAATCATATTATGACAATCATACAATCAAAATCATACAATCACAATCATACAATCACAATCATACTATCACAATCATTCAATCACGATAATACAATCACAATCGTACAATCGCTATCGAACAATCACAACCATACGATCACAATCATACAATCACAATCATACAATCACAATCATACAATCACAATCATACAATCACAATCATACAATCACAATCATACAATCACAATCATACAATCACAATCATACAATCACAATACTACAGGCGCCATTATACAATCACAATCATACAAAGACAATCATACAATCACAATCATACGATGACAATCATACAATTACTACTATACAATCATAATCATACAAAAACAATCATAAAATCACAATCATACAATCACAATCATACAATCACAATAATACAATCAAAATCATACAATCACAATCATACAATCACAATCATACTATGACAATCATCCAATTAAAATCATACAATCACAATTACACAATCACAATCATACTATCACAATCATTCAATCACGTTAATACAATCATAATCGTACAATCGCAATCGAACAATCACAACCATACGATCACAATCATACAATCACAATCATACAATCACAATCATGCACTCGCAATCATACAATCACAATCATACTATCACAATCACACAATCACAATCATACAATCACAATCATACAATCACAATCATACAATCACAATCATACAATCACAATCATACAATCACAATCATACAATCACAATCATACAATCACAATCATACAATCACAATCATACAATCACAATCATACAATCACAATCAAAGAATCACAATCATTCAATCACAATCATACGATCGCAATCATACAATCACAATCATACACTCACAATCATTCAATCACATACATACAATCACAATCATACAATCACAATCATACAATCACAATCATACAATCACAATCATACAATCACAATCATACAATCACAATCATACAATCACAATCACAATACTACAGTCACCATTATACAATCACTATCATACAATCACAATCATATAATCACAATCATACAATCACAATCATAGAACCATAATTATAAAACCACAATCAAACGATCACAATCATACAATCACAATCATACAATCACAATCATACAATCACAATCATACAATCACAATCATACAATCACAATCATACAATCACAATCATACAATCACAATACTACAGTCGCCATTATACAATCACAATCATACAATCACAATGATACAATCACAATCATACAATCACAATCATACAATCACAATCATACAATCACAATCATACAATCACAATCATACAATCACAATCATACAATCACAATACTACAGTCACCATTATACAATCACAATCATACAATCACAATCATATAATCACAATCATACAATCACAATGATACAATCACCATCATACAATCACAATCATACAGTAACAATCACACGATGACAATCATACAATTACTACTATACAATCACAATCATACAAAAACAATCATACTATCACAATCATACAAACACAATCATACAATCACAATCATACAATCACTACCATACCATCACAATCATACTATCACAATCATACAATCACAATCATACAATCGCAATCAAACAATCACAATCATACGATCGCAATCATACAATCACAATCATACACTCACAATCATTCAATCACAATCATACAAGCACAATCATACAATCACAATCATACAATCACAATCATACAATCACAATCATACAATCACAATCATACAATCACAATCATACAATCACAATCATACAATCACAATCATACAATCACAATCATACAATCACAATCATACAATCACAATCATACAATCACAATCATACAATCACAATCATACAACCGCAATCATACAATCACAATCATACAATCACAATCATACAATCACAATACTACAGTCGCCATTATCCAATCACAATCATACAATCACAATCATACAATCACAATCATACAATCACAATCATACAATCACAATCATACAATCACAATCATACAATCACAATCATACAATCACAATACTACAGTCACCATTATACAATCACAATCATACAATCACAATCATATAATCACAATCATACAATCACAATGATACAATCACCATCATACAATCACAATCATACAGTAACAATCACACGATGACAATCATACAATTACTACTATACAATCACAATCATACAAAAACAATCATACTATCACAATCATACAAACACAATCATACAATCACAATCATATAATCACTACCATACCATCACAATCATACTATCACAATCATACAATCACAATCATACAATCGCAATCAAACAATCACAATCATACGATCGCAATCATACAATCACAATCATACACTCACAATCATTCAATCACAATCATACAAGCACAATCATACAATCACAATCATACAATCACAATCATACAATCACAATCATACAATCACAATCATACAATCACAATCATACAATCACAATCATACAATCACAATCATACAATCACAATCATACAATCACAATCATACAATCACAATCATACAATCACAATCATACAATCACAATCATACAATCATAATCATATAATCACACTTATAAAATTGCAATCATACAGTCGCAATCATACAATCATAATCATACCATCACAATCATACAGGCACAATCATACAATCACTATCATACAATCACAATCATACAATCACAATCATACAATCACAATCATACAATCACAATCATACAATCACAATCATACTATGACAATCATACAATCAAAATCATACAATCACAATCATACAATCACAATCATACTATCACAATCATTCAATCACGATAATACAATCACAATCGTACAATCGCTATCGAACAATCACAACCATACGATCACAATCATACAATCACAATCATACAATCACAATCATACAATCACAATCATACAATCACAATCATACAATCACAATCATACAATCACAATCATACAATCACAATCATACAATCACAATACTACAGGCGCCATTATACAATCACAATCATACAAAGACAATCATATAATCACAATCATACAATCACAATGATACAATCACAATCATACAATCACAATCATACAAACACAATCATACAATCATAATCATGCAATAACAATCATACAATCAAAATCATACAAGCGCAATCATACGATCACAATCATACAATCACAATCAAAGAATCACAATCATACAATCACAATCATACAATCGCAATCATACAATTACAATCACCCAAATACAATCATACAATCACAATCATACAATCACAATAATACAATCGCAATCAAACAATCACAATCATACGATCGCAATCATACAACCACAATCATACACTCACAATCATTCAATCACAATCATACAATCACAATCATACAAAAACAATCATACAATCACAATCATGCAATCACAATCATACAATCACAATCATACAATCATAATCATATAATCACACTCATAAAATTGCAATCATACAATCGCAATCATACGATCACAATCATAAACTCACAATCATTCAATCACAATCATACAATCACAATCATACAATCACAATCATACAATCACAATCATACAATCACAATCATACAATCACAATCATACAATCACAATCATACAATCACAATCATACGATGACAATCATACAATTACTACTATACAATCATAATCATACAAAAACAATCATAAAATCACAATCATACAATCACAATCATACAATCACAATAATACAATCAAAATCATACAATCACAATCATACAATCACAATCATACTATGACAATCATCCAATTAAAATCATACAATCACAATTACACAATCACAATCATACTATCACAATCATTCAATCACGTTAATACAATCATAATCGTACAATCGCAATCGAACAATCACAACCATACGATCACAATCATACAATCACAATCATACAATCACAATCATGCACTCGCAATCATACAATCACAATCATACTATCACAATCACACAATCACAATCATACAATCACAATCATACAATCACAATCATACAATCACAATCATACAATCACAATCATACAATCACAATCATACAATCACAATCATACAATCACAATCATACAATCACAATCAAAGAATCACAATCATTCAATCACAATCATACGATCGCAATCATACAATCACAATCATACACTCACAATCATTCAATCACATACATACAATCACAATCATACAATCACAATCATACAATCACAATCATACAATCACAATCATACAATCACAATCATACAATCACAATCATACAATCACAATCATACAATCACAATAATAGAACCATAATTATACAACCACAATCAAACGATCACAATCACACAATCACAATCATACAATCACAATCATACAATCACAATCATACAATCACAATCATACAATCACAATCATACAATCACAATCATTCAATCACAATCATACAGTCACAATCATACGATCGCAATCATACAGTCACAATCATACACTCACAATCATTCAATGACATACATACAATCACAATCATACAATCACAATCATACAATCACAATCATACAATCACAATCATACAATCACAATCATACAATCACAATCATACAATCACAATCATACAATCACAATCATACAATCATTTTCTTATAACCACACTCATAAAATTGTAATCATACAATCGCAAACATACAATCACACTTATAAAATTGCAATCATACAATCGCAATCATACAATCATAATCATACCATCACAATCATACAGGCACAATCATACAATCACTATCATACAATCACAATCATACAATCACAATCATACAATCACAATCATACAATCACAATCATACAATCACAATCATACAATCACAATCATACAATCACAATCATACAATCACAATCATACAATCACAATCATACAATCACAATCATACAATCACAATCATACAATCACAATCATACAATCACAATCATACAATCATAATCATATAATCACACTTATAAAATTGCAATCATACAATCGCAATCATACAATCATAATCATACCATCACAATCATACAGGCACAATCATACAATCACTATCATACAATCACAATCATACAATCACAATCATACAATCAAAATCATACAATCACAATCATACAATCACAATCATACAATCACAATCATATTATGACAATCATACAATCAAAATCATACAATCACAATCATACAATCACAATCATACTATCACAATCATTCAATCACGATAATACAATCACAATCGTACAATCGCTATCGAACAATCACAACCATACGATCACAATCATACAATCACAATCATACAATCACAATCATACAATCACAATCATACAATCACAATCATACAATCACAATCATACAATCACAATCATACAATCACAATCATACAATCACAATCATACAATCACAATACTACAGGCGCCATTATACAATCACAATCATACAAAGACAATCATATAATCACAATCATACAATCACAATGATACAATCACAATCATACAATCACAATCATACAAACACAATCATACAATCATAATCATGCAATAACAATCATACAATCAAAATCATACAAGCGCAATCATACGATCACAATCATACAATCACAATCAAAGAATCACAATCATACAATCACAATCATACAATTACAATCATACAAAAACAATCATACAGTCACAATCATACAATCGCAATCATACAATTACAATCACCCAAATACAATCATACAATCACAATCATACAATCACAATAATACAATCGCAATCAAACAATCACAATCATACGATCGCAATCATACAACCACAATCATACACTCACAATCATTCAATCACAATCATACAATCACAATCATACAAAAACAATGATACAATCACAATCATGCAATCACAATCATACAATCACAATCATACAATCATAATCATATAATCACACTCATAAAATTGCAATCATACAATCGCAATCATACGATCACAATCATAAACTCACAATCATTCAATCACAATCATACAATCACAATCATACAATCACAATACTACAGTCGCCATTATACAATCACAATCATACAATGACAATCATATAGTCACAATCATACAATCACAATGATACAATCACAATCATACAATCACAATCATACAAACACAATCATACAATCATAATCATACAATCACAATCATAAAAAAACAATCATACAATCACAATCATGCAATCACAATCATACAATCACAATCATACAATCACAATCATACAATTACAATCATACAATCACAATCATACAACCGCAATCATACAATCACAATCATACAATCACAATCATACAATCACAATACTACAGTCGCCATTATCCAATCACAATCATACAATCACAATCATACAATCACAATCATACAATCACAATCATACAATCACAATCATACAATCACAATACTACAGCCACCATTATACAATCACAATCATACAATCACAATCATATAATCACAATCATACAATCACAATGATACAATCACCATCATACAATCACAATCATACAGTAACAATCACACGATGACAATCATACAGTTACTACTATACAATCGCAATCATACAAAAACAATCATACTATCACAATCATACAAACACAATCATACAATCACAATCATACAATCACTACCATACCATCACAATCATACTATCACAATCATACAATCACAATCATACAATCGCAATCAAACAATCACAATCATACGATCGCAATCATACAATCACAATCATACACTCACAATCATACTATGACAATCATACAATCAAAATCATACAATCACAATCATACAATCACAATCATACTATCACAATCATTCAATCACGATAATACAATCACAATCGTACAATCGCTATCGAACAATCACAACCATACGATCACAATCATACAATCACAATCATACAATCACAATCATACAATCACAATCATACAATCACAATCATACAATCACAATCATACAATCACAATCATACAATCACAATCATACAATCACAATCATACAATCACAATCATACAATCACAATCATACAATCACAATACTACAGGCGCCATTATACAATCACAATCATACAAAGACAATCATATAATCACAATCATACAATCACAATGATACAATCACAATCATACAATCACAATCATACAAACACAATCATACAATCATAATCATGCAATAACAATCATACAATCAAAATCATACAAGCGCAATCATACGATCACAATCATACAATCACAATCAAAGAATCACAATCATACAATCACAATCATACAATTACAATCATACAAAAACAATCATACAATCACAATCATACAATCGCAATCATACAATTACAATCACCCAAATACAATCATACAATCACAATCATACAATCACAATAATACAATCGCAATCAAACAATCACAATCATACGATCGCAATCATACAACCACAATCATACACTCACAATCATTCAATCACAATCATACAATCACAATCATACAAAAACAATCATACAATCACAATCATGCAATCACAATCATACAATCACAATCATACAATCATAATCATATAATCACACTCATAAAATTGCAATCATACAATCGCAATCATACGATCACAATCATAAACTCACAATCATTCAATCACAATCATACAATCACAATCATACAATCACAATCATACAATCACAATCATACAATCACAATCATACAATCACAATCATACAATCACAATCATACGATGACAATCATACAATTACTACTATACAATCATAATCATACAAAAACAATCATAAAATCACAATCATACAATCACAATCATACAATCACAATAATACAATCAAAATCATACAATCACAATCATACAATCACAATCATACTATGACAATCATCCAATTAAAATCATACAATCACAATTACACAACCACAATCATACTATCACAATCACACAATCACAATCATACAATCACAATCATACAATCACAATCATACAATCACAATCATACAATCACAATTATACAATCACAATCATACAATCACAATCATACAATCACAATCATACAATCACAATCATACAATCACAATCATACAATCACAATCAAAGAATCACAATCATTCAATCACAATCATACGATCGCAATCATACAATCACAATCATACACTCACAATCATTCAATCACATACATACAATCACAATCATACAATCACAATCATACAATCACAATCATACAATCACAATCATACAATCACAATCATACAATCACAATCATACAATCACAATCATACAATCACAATCATACAATCACAATAATAGAACCATAATTATACAACCACAATCAAACGATCACAATCACACAATCACAATCATACAATCACAATCATACAATCACAATCATACAATCACAATCATACAATCACAATCATACAATCACAATCATACAATCACAATCATACAATCACAATCATACAACCACAATCATTCAATCACAATCATACAGTCACAATCATACGATCGCAATCATACAGTCACAATCATACACTCACAATCATTCAATGACATACATACAATCACAATCATACAATCACAATCATACAATCACAATCATACAATCACAATCATACAATCACAATCATACAATCACAATCATACAATCACAATCATACAATCACAATCATACAATCACAATCATACAATCACAATCATACAATCATTTTCATATAACCACACTCATAAAATTGTAATCATACAATCGCAATCATACAATCACAATCATACCATCACAATCATACAGGCACAATCATACAATCACTATCATACAATCACAATCATACAAAAACAATCATACAATCACAATCATACAATCGCAATCAAACAATCACAATCAGACGATCGCAATCATACGATCACAATCACACAATCACAATCATACAATCACAATCATACAATCACAATCATACAATCACAATCATACAATCAAAATCATACAATCGCAATCATACGGTCACAATCATACGATCACAATCATACAATCACAATCGTACAATCACAATCATACAATCACAATCATACAATCACAATCATACAATCACAATCATTCAATCACAATCATACAATCACAATACTACAGTCGCCATTATCCAATCACAATCATACAATCACAATCATACAATCACAATCATACAGTAACAATCACACGATGACAATCATACAATTACTACTATACAATCACAATCATACAAAAACAATCATACTATCACAATCATACAAACACAATCATACAATCACAATCATACAATCACTACCATACCATCACAATCATACTATCACAATCATACAATCACAATCATACAATCGCAATCAAACAATCACAATCATACGATCGCAATCATACAATCACAATCATACACTCACAATCATTCAATCACAATCATACAAGCACAATCATACAATCACAATCATACAATCACAATCATACAATCACAATCATACAATCACAATCATACAATCACAATCATACAATCACAATCATACAATCACAATCATACAATCACAATCATACAATCACAATCATACAATCACAATCATACAATCACAATCATACAATCACAATCATACAATCAAAATCATACAATCGCAATCATACGGTCACAGTCATACACTCGCTATCTTACAATCACAATCATACAATCACAATCATACAATCGCAATCATACAATCACAATCATACCATCACAATCATACAGGCACAATCATACAATCACTATCATACAATCCCAATCATACAAAAACAATCATACAATCACAATCATACAATCGCAATCAAACAATCACAATCAGACGATCGCAATCATACGTTCACAATCACACAATCACAATCATACAATCACAATCATACAATCACAATCATACAATCAAAATCACACAATCGGAATCATACGGTCACAATCATACGATCACAATCATACAATCACAATCGTACAATCACAATCATACAATCACAATCATACAATCACAATCATACAATCACAATCATACAATCACAATCATTCAATCACAATCATACGATGACAATCATACAATTACTACTATACAATCATAATCATACAAAAACAATCATAAAATCACAATCATACAATCACAATCATACAATCACAATCATACAATCACAATCATACTATGACAATCATCCAATTAAAATCATACAATCACAATTACACAATCACAATCATACAATCACAATCATACAATCACAATCATACAATCACAATCATACAATCACAATCATACAATCACAATCATACAATCACAATCATACAATCACAATCAAAGAATCACAATCATTCAATCACAATCATACGATCGCAATCATACAATCACAATCATACACTCACAATCATTCAATCACATACATACAATCACAATCATACAATCACAATCATACAATCACAATCATACAATCACAATCATACAATAACTATCATACAATCGCAATCATACAATCACAATAATAGAACCATAATTATACAACCACAATCAAACGATCACAATCACACAATCACAATCATACAATCACAATCATACAATCACAATCATACAATCACAATCATACAATCACAATCATACAATCACAATCATACAATCACAATCATTCAATCACAATCATACAGTCACAATCATACGATCGCAATCATACAGTCACAATCATACACTCACAATCATTCAATGACATACATACAATCACAATCATACAATCACAATCATACAATCACAATCATACAATCACAATCATACAATCACAATCATACAATCACAATCATACAATCACAATCATACAATCACAATCATACAATCATTTTCATATAACCACACTCATAAAATTGTAATCATACAATCGCAATCATACAATCACAATCATACCATCACAATCATACAGGCACAATCATACAATCACTATCATACAATCACAATCATACAAAAACAATCATACAATCACAATCATACAATCGCAATCAAACAATCACAATCAGACGATCGCAATCATACGATCACAATCACACAGTCACAATCATACAATCACAATCATACAATCACAATCATACAATCACAATCATTCAATCACAATCATACAATCACAATACTACAGTCGCCATTATCCAATCACAATCATACAATCACAATCATACAATCACAATCATACAGTAACAATCACACGATGACAATCATACAATTACTACTATACAATCACAATCATACAAAAACAATCATACTATCACAATCATACAAACACAATCATACAATCACAATCATACAATCACTACCATACCATCACAATCATACTATCACAATCATACAATCACAATCATACAATCGCAATCAAACAATCACAATCATACGATCGCAATCATACAATCACAATCATACACTCACAATCATTCAATCACAATCATACAAGCACAATCATACAATCACAATCATACAATCACAATCATACAATCACAATCATACAATCACAATCATACAATCACAATCATACAATCACAATCATACAATCACAATCATACAATCACAATCATACAATCACAATCATACAATCACAATCATACAATCACAATCATACAATCACAATCATACAATCACAATCATACAATCACAATCATACAATCACAATCATACAATCATAATCATATAATCACACTTATAAAATTGCAATCATACAATCGCAATCATACAATCATAATCATACCATCACAATCATACAGGCACAATCATACAATCACTATCATACAATCACAATCATACAATCACAATCATACAATCACAATCATACAATCACAATCATACAATCACAATCATACTATGACAATCATACAATCAAAATCATACAATCACAATCATACAATCACAATCATACTATCACAATCATTCAATCACGATAATACAATCACAATCGTACAATCGCTATCGAACAATCACAACCATACAATCACAATCATACAATCACAACCATACAATCACAATCATGCACTCGCAATCATACAATCACAATCATACTATCACAATCACACAATCACAATCATACAATCACAATCATACAATCACAATCATACAATCACAATCATACAATCACAATAATAGAACCATAATTATACAACCACAATCAAACGATCACAATCGTACAATCACAATCATACAATCACAATCATACAATCACAATCATACAATCACAATCATACAATCACAATCATACAATCACAATCATACAATCACAATCATACAATCACAATCATACGATGACAATCATACAATTACTACTATACAATCATAATCATACAAAAACAATCATAAAATCACAATCATACAATCACAATCATACAATCACAATAATACAATCAAAATCATACAATCACAATCATACAATCACAATCATACTATGACAATCATCCAATTAAAATCATACAATCACAATTACACAATCACAATCATACTATCACAATCATTCAATCACGTTAATACAATCATAATCGTACAATCGCAATCGAACAATCACAACCATACGATCACAATCATACAATCACAATCATACAATCACAATCATGCACTCGCAATCATACAATCACAATCATACTATCACAATCACACAATCACAATCATACCATCACAATCATAGAATCACAATCATACAATCAAAATCATACAATCGCAATCATACGGTCACAATCATACGATCACAATCATACAATCACAATCGTACAATCACAATCATACAATCACAATCATACAATCACAATCATACAATCACAATCATTCAATCACAATCATACAATCACAATACTACAGTCGCCATTATCCAATCACAATCATACAATCACAATCATACAATCACAATCATACAGTAACAATCACACGATGACAATCATACAATTACTACTATACAATCACAATCATACAAAAACAATCATACTATCACAATCATACAAACACAATCATACAATCACAATCATACAATCACTACCATACCATCACAATCATACTATCACAATCATACAATCACAATCATACAATCGCAATCAAGCAATCACAATCATACGATCGCAATCATACAATCACAATCATACACTCACAATCATTCAATCACAATCATACAAGCACAATCATACAATCACAATCATACAATCACAATCATACAATCACAATCATACAATCACAATCAAAGAATCACAATCATTCAATCACAATCATACGATCGCAATCATACAATCACAATCATACACTCACAATCATTCAATCACATACATACAATCACAATCATACAATCACAATCATACAATCACAATCATACAATCACAATCATACAATCACAATCATACAATCACAATCATACAATCACAATCATACAATCACAATCATACAATCACAATAATAGAACCATAATTATACAACCACAATCAAACGATCACAATCACACAATCACAATCATACAATCACAATCATACAATCACAATCATACAATCACAATCATACAATCACAATCATACAATCACAATCATACAATCACAATCATACAATCACAATCATACAACCACAATCATTCAATCACAATCATACAGTCACAATCATACGATCGCAATCATACAGTCACAATCATACACTCACAATCATTCAATGACATACATACAATCACAATCATACAATCACAATCATACAATCACAATCATACAATCACAATCATACAATCACAATCATACAATCACAATCATACAATCACAATCATACAATCACAATCATACAATCACAATCATACAATCACAATCATACAATCACAATCATACAATCATTTTCATATAACCACACTCATAAAATTGTAATCATACAATCGCAATCATACAATCACAATCATACCATCACAATCATACAGGCACAATCATACAATCACTATCATACAATCACAATCATACAAAAACAATCATACAATCACAATCATACAATCGCAATCAAACAATCACAATCAGACGATCGCAATCATACGATCACAATCACACAATCACAATCATACAATCACAATCATACAATCACAATCATACAATCACAATCATACAATCAAAATCATACAATCGCAATCATACGGTCACAATCATACGATCACAATCATACAATCACAATCGTACAATCACAATCATACAATCACAATCATACAATCACAATCATACAATCACAATCATTCAATCACAATCATACAATCACAATACTACAGTCGCCATTATCCAATCACAATCATACAATCACAATCATACAATCACAATCATACAGTAACAATCACACGATGACAATCATACAATTACTACTATACAATCACAATCATACAAAAACAATCATACTATCACAATCATACAAACACAATCATACAATCACAATCATACAATCACTACCATACCATCACAATCATACTATCACAATCATACAATCACAATCATACAATCGCAATCAAACAATCACAATCATACGATCGCAATCATACAATCACAATCATACACTCACAATCATTCAATCACAATCATACAAGCACAATCATACAATCACAATCATACAATCACAATCATACAATCACAATCATACAATCACAATCATACAATCACAATCATACAATCACAATCATACAATCACAATCATACAATCACAATCATACAATCACAATCATACAATCACAATCATACAATCACAATCATACAATCACAATCATACAATCAAAATCATACAATCGCAATCATACGGTCACAGTCATACACTCGCTATCTTACAATCACAATCATACAATCACAATCATACAATCGCAATCATACAATCACAATCATACCATCACAATCATACAGGCACAATCATACAATCACTATCATACAATCCCAATCATACAAAAACAATCATACAATCACAATCATACAATCGCAATCAAACAATCACAATCAGACGATCGCAATCATACGATCACAATCACACAATCACAATCATACAATCACAATCATACAATCACAATCATACAATCAAAATCACACAATCGGAATCATACGGTCACAATCATACGATCACAATCATACAATCACAATCGTACAATCACAATCATACAATCACAATCATACAATCACAATCATACAATCACAATCATACAATCACAATCATACAATCACAATCATACGATGACAATCATACAATTACTACTATACAATCATAATCATACAAAAACAATCATAAAATCACAATCATACAATCACAATCATACAATCACAATCATACAATCACAATCATACAATCACAATCATACAATTATTTTCATATAACCACACTCATAAAATTGTAATCATACAATCGCAATCATACAATCACAATCATACCATCACAATCATACAGGCACAATCATACAATCACTATCATACAATCACAATCATACAAAAACAATCATACAATCACAATCATACAATCGCAATCAAACAATCACAATCAGACGATCGCAATCATACGATCACAATCACACAGTCACAATCATACAATCACAATCATACAATCACAATCATACAATCACAATCATACAATCAAAATCATACAATCGCAATCATACGGTCACAATCATACGATCACAATCATACAATCACAATCGTACAATCACAATCATACAATCACAATCATACAATCACAATCATACAATCACAATCATTCAATCACAATCATACAATCACAATACTACAGTCGCCATTATCCAATCACAATCATACAATCACAATCATACAATCACAATCATACAGTAACAATCACACGATGACAATCATACAATTACTACTATACAATCACAATCATACAAAAACAATCATACTATCACAATCATACAAACACAATCATACAATCACAATCATACAATCACTACCATACCATCACAATCATACTATCACAATCATACAATCACAATCATACAATCGCAATCAAACAATTACAATCATACGATCGCAATCATACAATCACAATCATACACTCACAATCATTCAATCACAATCATACAAGCACAATCATACAATCACAATCATACAATCACAATCATACAATCACAATCATACAATCACAATCATACAATCACAATCATACAATCACAATCATACAATCACAATCATACAATCACAATCATACAATCACAATCATACAATCACAATCATACAATCACAATCATACAATCACAATCATACAATCACAATCATACAATCACAATCATACAATCACAATCATACAATCACAATCATACAATCATAATCATATAATCACACTTATAAAATTGCAATCATACAATCGCAATCATACAATCATAATCATACCATCACAATCATACAGGCACAATCATACAATCACTATCATACAATCACAATCATACAATCACAATCATACAATCACAATCATACAATCACAATCATACAATCACAATCATACTATGACAATCATACAATCAAAATCATACAATCACAATCATACAATCACAATCATACTATCACAATCATTCAATCACGATAATACAATCACAATCGTACAATCGCTATCGAACAATCACAACCATACAATCACAATCATACAATCACAACCATACAATCACAATCATGCACTCGCAATCATACAATCACAATCATACTATCACAATCACACAATCACAATCATACAATCACAATCATACAATCACAATCATACAATCACAATCATACAATCACAATAATAGAACCATAATTATACAACCACAATCAAACGATCACAATCGTACAATCACAATCATACAATCACAATCATACAATCACAATCATACAATCACAATCATACAATCACAATCATACAATCACAATCATACAATCACAATCATACAATCACAATCATACGATGACAATCATACAATTACTACTATACAATCATAATCATACAAAAACAATCATAAAATCACAATCATACAATCACAATCATACAATCACAATAATACAATCAAAATCATACAATCACAATCATACAATCACAATCATACTATGACAATCATCCAATTAAAATCATACAATCACAATTACACAATCACAATCATACTATCACAATCATTCAATCACGTTAATACAATCATAATCGTACAATCGCAATCGAACAATCACAACCATACGATCACAATCATACAATCACAATCATACAATCACAATCATGCACTCGCAATCATACAATCACAATCATACTATCACAATCACACAATCACAATCATACCATCACAATCATAGAATCACAATCATACAATCAAAATCATACAATCGCAATCATACGGTCACAATCATACGATCACAATCATACAATCACAATCGTACAATCACAATCATACAATCACAATCATACAATCACAATCATACAATCACAATCATTCAATCACAATCATACAATCACAATACTACAGTCGCCATTATCCAATCACAATCATACAATCACAATCATACAATCACAATCATACAGTAACAATCACACGATGACAATCATACAATTACTACTATACAATCACAATCATACAAAAACAATCATACTATCACAATCATACAAACACAATCATACAATCACAATCATACAATCACTACCATACCATCACAATCATACTATCACAATCATACAATCACAATCATACAATCGCAATCAAGCAATCACAATCATACGATCGCAATCATACAATCACAATCATACACTCACAATCATTCAATCACAATCATACAAGCACAATCATACAATCACAATCATACAATCACAATCATAGAATCACAATCATACAATCACAATCATACAATCACAATCATACAATCACAATCATACAATCACAATCATACAATCACAATCATACAATCACAATCATACAATCACAATCATACAATCACAATCATACAATCACAATCATACAATCACAATCATACAATCACAATCATACAATCACAATCATACAATCACAATCATACAATCATAATCATATAATCACACTTATAAAATTGCAATCATACAGTCGCAATCATACAATCATAATCATACCATCACAATCATACAGGCACAATCATACAATCACTATCATACAATCACAATCATACAATCACAATCATACAATCACAATCATACAATCACAATCATACAATCACAATCATACTATGACAATCATACAATCAAAATCATACAATCACAATCATACAATCACAATCATACTATCACAATCATTCAATCACGATAATACAATCACAATCGTACAATCGCTATCGAACAATCACAACCATACGATCACAATCATACAATCACAACCATACAATCACAATCATGCACTCGCAATCATACAATCACAATCATACTATCACAATCACACAATCACAATCATACAATCACAATCATACAATCACAATCATACAATCACAATCATACAATCACAATAATAGAACCATAATTATACAACCACAATCAAACGATCACAATCGTACAATCACAATCATACAATCACAATCATACAATCACAATCATACAATCACAATCATACAATCACAATCATACAATCACAATCATACAATCACAATACTACAGGCGCCATTATACAATCACAATCATACAATGACAATCATATAATCACAATCATACAATCACAATGATACAATCACAATCATACAATCACAATCATACAAACACAATCATACAATCATAATCATGCAATAACAATCATACAATCAAAATCATACAAGCGCAATCATACGATCACAATCATACAATCACAATCAAAGAATCACAATCATACAATCACAATCCTACAATCACAATCATACAAAAACAATCATACAATCACAATCATACAATCGCAATCATACAATTACAATCACCCAAATACAATCATACAATCACAATCATACAATCACAATAATACAATCGCAATCAAACAATCACAATCATACGATCGCAACCATACAACCACAATCATACACTCACAATCATTCAATCACAATCATACAATCACAATCATACAAAAACAATCATACAATCACAATCATGCAATCACAATCATACAATCACAATCATACAATCACAATCATACAATCACAATCAAAGAATCACAATCATTCAATCACAATCATACGATCGCAATCATACAATCACAATCATACACTCACAATCATTCAATCACATACATACAATCACAATCATACAATCACAATCATACAATCACAATCATATAATCACAATCATACAATCACAATCATACAATCACAATCATACAATCACAATCATACAATCACAATCAAAGAATCACAATCATTCAATCACAATCATACGATCGCAATCATACAATCACAATCATACAATCACAATCATACTATAACAATCATACAATCAAAATCATACAATCACAATCATACAATCACAATCATACTATCACAATCATTCAATCACGATAATACAATCACAATCGTACAATCGCAATCGAACAATCACAATCATACAATCACAATAATAGAACCATAATTATACAACCACAATCAAACGATCACAATCACACAATCACAATCATACAATCACAATCATACAATCACAATCATACAATCACAATCATACAATCACAATCATACAATCACAATCATACAATCACAATCATTCAATCACAATCATACAGTCACAATCATACGATCGCAATCATACAGTCACAATCATACACTCACAATCATTCAATGACATACATACAATCACAATCATACAATCACAATCATACAATCACAATCATACAATCACAATCATACAATCACAATCATACAATCACAATCATACAATCACAATCATACAATCACAATCATACAATCACAATCATACAATCACAATCATACAATCACAATCATACAATCACAATCATACAATCATTTTCATATAACCACACTCATAAAATTGTAATCATACAATCGCAATCATACAATCACAATCATACCATCACAATCATACAGGCACAATCATACAATCACTATCATACAATCACAATCATACAAAAACAATCATACAATCACAATCATACAATCGCAATCAAACAATCACAATCAGACGATCGCAATCATACGATCACAATCACACAATCACAATCATACAATCACAATCATACAATCACAATCATACAATCACAATCATACAATCACAATCATACAATCAAAATCATACAATCGCAATCATACGGTCACAATCATACGATCACAATCATACAATCACAATCGTACAATCACAATCATACAATCACAATCATACAATCACAATCATACAATCACAATCATACAATCACAATCATACAATCACAATCATACAATCACAATCATACAATCACAATCATACAATCACAATCATACAATCAAAATCATACAATCACAATCATACAATCACAATCATACTATCACAATCATTCAATCACGATAATACAATCACAATCGTTCAATCGCTATCGAACAATCACAACCATACGATCACAATCATACAATCACAATCATACAATCACAATCATGCACTCGCAATCATACAATCACAATCATACTATCACAATCACACAATCACAATCATACAATCACAATCATACAATCACAATCATACAATCACAATCATACAATCACAATCATACAATCACAATCATACAATCAAAATCATACAATCACAATCGTACAATCACAATCATACAATCACAATCATACAATCACAATCATACAATCACAATCATACAATCACAATCATACAATCACAATACTACAGTCACCATTATACAATCACAGTCATACAATCACAATCATATAATCACAATCATACAATCACAATGATACAATCACCATCATACAATCACAATCATACAATCACAATCATACAGTAACAATCATACGATGACAATCATACAATTACTACTATACAATCACAATCATACGATCGCAATCATACAATCACAACCATACACTCACAATCATTCAATCACAATCATACAATCACAGTCATACAATCACAATCATACAATCGCAATCATACAATCACAACCATACAATCACAATCATACAATCACAATCATACAATCATAATCATATAATCACACTCATAAAATTGCAATCATACAATCGCAATCATACAATCACAATCATACCATCACAATCATACAGGCACAATCAAACAATCACTATCATACAATCACAATCATACAAAAACAATCATACAATCACAATCATACAATCACAATCGTACAATCGCAGTCGAACAATGACAACCATACGATCACAATCATACAATCACAATCATATAATCACAATCATACACTCGCAATCTTACAATCACAATCATACAATCACTATCATACAATCACAATCATACAATCAAAATCATACAATCACAATCATACAATCGCAATCAAACAATCACAATCAGACGATCGCAATCATACGGTCACAATCATAAACTCAGAATAATTCAATCACAATCATACAATCACAATCATACAATCACAATACTACAGTCGCCATTATACAATCACAATCATACAATGACAATCATATAATCACAATCATACAATCACAATGATACAATCACAATCATACAATCACAATCATACAAACACAATCATACAATCATAATCATGCAATAACAATCATACAATCAAAATCATACAACCGCAATCATACGATCACAATCATACGATCACAATCATACAATCACAATCAAGGAATCACAATCATACAATCACAATCATACAATTACAATCATACAAAAACAATCATAGAATCACAATCATACAATCGCTTTCATACAATTACAATCACCCAAATACAATCATACAATCACAATCATACAATCACAATAATACAATCGCAATCAAACAATCACAATCATACGATCGCAATCATACAATCACAATCATACACTCACAATCATACAATCACAATCATACAATCAAAATCATACAATCACAATCATACAATCACAATCATACTATCACAATCATTCAATCACGATAATACAATCACAATCGTTCAATCGCTATCGAACAATCACAACCATAAGATCACAATCATACAATCACAATCATACAATCACAATCATGCACTCGCAATCATACAATCACAATCATACAATCACAATCATACAATCACAATCATACAATCACAATACTACAGGCGCCATTATACAATCACAATCATACAATGACAATCATATAATCACAATCATACAATCACAATGATACAATCACAATCATACAATCACAATCATACAAACACAATCATACAATCATAATCATGCAATAACAATCATACAATCAAAATCATACAAGCGCAATCATACGATCACAATCATACAATCACAATCAAAGAATCACAATCATACAATCACAATCATACAATCACAATCATACAATCGCAATCATACAATTACAATCACCCAAATACAATCATACAATCACAATCATACAATCACAATAATACAATCGCAATCAAACAATCACAATCATACGATCGCAACCATACAACCACAATCATACACTCACAATCATTCAATCACAATCATACAATCACAATCATACAAAAACAATCATACAATCACAATCATGCAATCACAATCATACAATCACAATCATACAATCACAATCATACAATCACAATCAAAGAATCACAATCATTCAATCACAATCATACGATCGCAATCATACAATCACAATCATACACTCACAATCATTCAATCACATACATACAATCACAATCATACAATCACAATCATACAATCACAATCATATAATCACAATCATACAATCACAATCATACAATCACAATCATACAATCACAATCATACAATCACAATCAAAGAATCACAATCATTCAATCACAATCATACGATCGCAATCATACAATCACAATCATACAATCACAATCATACTATAACAATCATACAATCAAAATCATACAATCACAATCATACAATCACAATCATACTATCACAATCATTCAATCACGATAATACAATCACAATCGTACAATCGCAATCGAACAATCACAATCATACAATCACAATAATAGAACCATAATTATACAACCACAATCAAACGATCACAATCACACAATCACAATCGTACAATCACAATCATACAATCACAATCATACAATCACAATCATACAATCACAATCATACAATCACAATCATACAATCACAATCATTCAATCACAATCATACAGTCACAATCATACGATCGCAATCATACAGTCACAATCATACACTCACAATCATTCAATGACATACATACAATCACAATCATACAATCACAATCATACAATCACAATCATACAATCACAATCATACAATCACAATCATACAATCACAATCATACAATCACAATCATACAATCACAATCATACAATCACAATCATACAATCACAATCATACAATCACAATCATACAATCACAATCATACAATCACAATCATACAATCATTTTCATATAACCACACTCATAAAATTGTAATCATACAATCGCAATCATACAATCACAATCATACCATCACAATCATACAGGCACAATCATACAATCACTATCATACAATCACAATCATACAAAAACAATCATACAATCACAATCATACAATCGCAATCAAACAATCACAATCAGACGATCGCAATCATACGATCACAATCACACAATCACAATCATACAATCACAATCATACAATCACAATCATACAATCACAATCATACAATCACAATCATACAATCAAAATCATACAATCGCAATCATACGGTCACAATCATACGATCACAATCATACAATCACAATCGTACAATCACAATCATACAATCACAATCATACAATCACAATCATACAATCACAATCATACAATCACAATCATACAATCACAATCATACAATCACAATCATACAATCACAATCATACAATCACAATCATACAATCAAAATCATACAATCACAATCATACAATCACAATCATACTATCACAATCATTCAATCACGATAATACAATCACAATCGTTCAATCGCTATCGAACAATCACAACCATACGATCACAATCATACAATCACAATCATACAATCACAATCATGCACTCGCAATCATACAATCACAATCATACTATCACAATCACACAATCACAATCATACAATCACAATCATACAATCACAATCATACAATCACAATCATACAATCACAATCATACAATCACAATCATACAATCAAAATCATACAATCACAATCGTACAATCACAATCATACAATCACAATCATACAATCACAATCATACAATCACAATCATACAATCACAATCATACAATCACAATACTACAGTCACCATTATACAATCACAGTCATACAATCACAATCATATAATCACAATCATACAATCACAATGATACAATCACCATCATACAATCACAATCATACAATCACAATCATACAGTAACAATCATACGATGACAATCATACAATTACTACTATACAATCACAATCATACGATCGCAATCATACAATCACAACCATACACTCACAATCATTCAATCACAATCATACAATCACAGTCATACAATCACAATCATACAATCGCAATCATACAATCACAACCATACAATCACAATCATACAATCACAATCATACAATCATAATCATACAATCACAATCATACAATCACAATACTACAGTCGCCATTATCCAATCACAATCATACATAAACAGTCATACAATCACAATCATGAAATCACAATCATACAATCACAATCATACAATCACAATCATACAATTACAATCATACTATCACAATCATTCAATCACGATAATACAATCACAATCGTTCAATCGCTATCGAACAATCACAACCATACGATCACAATCATACAATCACAATCATACAATCACAATCATGCACTCGCAATCATACAATCACAATCATACTATCACAATCACACAATCACAATCATACAATCACAATCATACAATCACAATCATACAATCACAATCATACAATCACAATCATACAATCACAATCATACAATCAAAATCATACAATCACAATCACACAATCACAATCATACTATCACAATCATTCAATCACGATAATACAATCACAATCGTTCAATCGCTATCGAACAATCACAACCATACGATCACAATCATACAATCACAATCATACAATCACAATCATGCACTCGCAATCATACAATCACAATCATACTATCACAATCACACAATCACAATCATATAATCACAATCATACAATCACAATCATACAATCACAATCATACAATCACAATCATACAATCACAATAATAGAACCATAATTATACAACCACAATCAAACGATCACAATCATACAATCACAATCATACAATCACAATCATACAATCACAATCATACAATTACAATCATACAAAAACAATCATACAATTACAATCATACAATCGCAATCATACAATTACCATCACCCAAATACAATCATACAATCACAATCATACAATCACAATAATACAATCACAATCATACAATCACAATCATACAAAAACAATCATACAATCACAATCATGCAATCACAATCATACAATCAAAATCATACAATCGCAATCATACGATCACAGTCATACGATCACAATCATACAATCACAACCATACAATCACAATCATACGATGACAATCATACAATTACTACTATACAATCATAATCATATAAAAACAATCATACAATCACAATCATACAATCACAATCATATAATCACAATAATACAATCACAATCATACAATCACAATCATACAATCACAATCATACAATCACAATCATACAATCACAATCATACAATCACAATCATACAATCAAAATCATACAATCACAATCATACAATCACAATCATACTATCACAATCATTCAATCACGATAATACAATCACAATCGTTCAATCGCTATCGAACAATCACAACCATACGATCACAATCATACAATCACAATCATACAATCACAATCACGCACTCGCAATCATACAATCACAATCATACTATCACAATCACCCAATCACAATCATATAATCACAATCATACAATCACAATCATACAATCACAATCATACAATCACAATCATACAATCACAATAATAGAACCATAATTATACAACCACAATCAAACGATCACAATCATACAATCACAATCATACAATCACAATCATACAATCACAATCATACAATCACAATCATACAAACACAATCATACAATCATAATCATGCAGTAACAATCATACAATCAAAATCATACAACCGCAATCATACGATCACAATGATACGATCACAATCATACAATCACAATCAAAGAATCACAATCACACAATCACAATCATACAATCACAATCATACAAAAACAATCATACAATCACAATCATACAATCGCAATCATACAATTACAATCACCCAAATACAATCATACAATCACAATCATACAATCACAATAATACAATCGCAATCAAACAATCACAATCATACGATCGCAATCACACAACCACAATCATACACTCACAATCATTCAATCACAATCATACAATCACAATAAATACAAAAACAATCATACAATCACAATCATACAATCACAATCATACAATCACAATCATACAATCACAATCATACAATCACAATCATACAATCGCTATCAAACAATCACAATCATACGATCGCAATCATTCAATCACAATCATACAATCACAATAAATACAAAAACAATCATACAATCACAATCATACAATCACAATCATACAATCACAATCAAAGAATCACAATCATACAATCACAATCATACAATCACAATCATACAAAAACAATCATACAATCACAATCATACAATCGCAATCATACAATTACAATCATACAATCACAATCATACAATCACAATCATACAAACACAATCATACAATCATAATCATGCAGTAACAATCATACAATCAAAATCATACAACCGCAATCATACGATCACAGTGATACGATCACAATCATACAATCACAATCAAAGAATCACAATCATACAATCACAATCATACAATCACAATCATACAAAAACAATCATACAATCACAACCATACAATCGCAATCATACAATTACAATCACCCAAATACAATCATACAATCACAATCATACAATCACAATAATACAATCACAATCATACAATCACAATACTACAGTCGCCATTATACAATCACAATGATACAATGACAATCATATAATCACAATCATACAATCACAATGATACAATCACAATCATACAATCACAATCGTACAAACACAATCATACAATCATAATCATGCAGTAACAATCATACAATCAAAATCATACAACCGCAATCATACGATCACAATGATACGATCACAATCATACAATCACAATCAAAGAATCACAATCATAAAATCACAATCATACAATCACAATCATACAAAAACAATCATACAATCACAATCATACAATCGCAATCATACAATTACAATCACCCAAATACAATCATACAATCACAATCATACAATCACAATAATACAATCGCAATCAAACAATCACAATCATACGATCGCAATCATACAACCACAATCATACACTCACAATCATTCAATCACAATCATACAATCACAATCATACAAAAACAATCATACAATCACAATCATACAATCACAATCATACAATCACAATCATTCAATCACAATCATACAATCACAATCATACAATCACAATCATACAATCACAATCATACAATCACAATCATACAATCGCAATCAAACAATCACAATCATACGATCGCAAATCACAATCATACACTCACAATCATTCAATCACAATCATACAATCACAATCATACATAAACAGTCATACAATCACAATCATGAAATCACAATCATACAATCACAATCATACAATCACAATCATACAATCACAATCATACAATCACAATCATACAATCACAATCATACAATCACAATCATATAATCACAATCATACAATCACAATGATACAATCACCATCATACAATCACAATCATACAATCACAATCATACAGTAACAATCATACGATGACAATCATACAATTACTACTATACAATCACAATCATACGATCGCAATCATACAATCACAACCATACACTCACAATCATTCAATCACAATCATACAATCACAGTCATACAATCACAATCATACAATCACAATCATACAATCGCAATCATACAATCACAACCATACAATCACAATCATACAATCACAATCATACAATCATAATCATATAATCACACTCATAAAATTGCAATCATACAATAGCAATCATACAATCACAATCATACCATCACAATCATACAGGGACAATCAAACAATTACTATCATACAATCACAATCATACAAAAACAATCATACAATCACAATCATACAATCACAATCGTACAATCGCAGTCGAACAATGACAACCATACGATCACAATCATACAATCACAATCATATAATCACAATCATACACTCGCAATCTTACAATCACAATCATACAATCACTATCATACAATCACAATCATACAATCACAATCATACAATCACAATCATACAATCACAATCATACAATCACAATCATACAATCACAATCATACAATCACAATCATACAATCACAATCATACAATCACAATCATACAATCACAATCATACAATCACAATCATACAATCACAATCATACAATCACAATACTACAGTCGCCATTATCCAATCACAATCATACATAAACAGTCATACAATCACAATCATGAAATCACAATCATACAATCACAATCATACAATCACAATCATACAATTACAATCATACAATCACAATCATACAATCGCAATCATACAATCACAATCATACAATCACAATCATACAATCACAATCATACAATCACAATCATACAATCACAATCATACAATCACAATCATACAATCACAATACTACAGTCGCCATTATCCAATCACAATCATACAATCACAATCATACAATCACAATCATACAATCACAATCATACAATCACAATCATACAATCACAATCATACAATCACAATCATACAATCACAATCATACAATCACAATCATACAATCACAATCATACAATCACAATCATACAATCACAATCATACAATCACAATCATACAATCACAATCATACAATCACAATCATACAATCACAATCATACAATCACAATCATACAATCACAATCATACAATCACAATCATACAATCACAATCATACAATCACAATCATACAATCACAATCATACAATCACAATCATACAATCACAATCATATAATCACAATCATACAATCACAATGATACAATCACCATCATACAATCACAATCATACAATCACAATCATACAGTAACAATCATACGATGACAATCATACAATTACTACTATACAATCACAATCATACGATCGCAATCATACAATCACAACCATACACTCACAATCATTCACTCACAATCATACAATCACAGTCATACAATCACAATCATACAATCACAATCATACAATCGCAATCATACAATCACAACCATACAATCACAATCATACAATCACAATCATACAATCATAATCATATAATCACACTCATAAAATTGCAATCATACAATCGCAATCATACAATCACAATCATACCATCACAATCATACAGGGACAATCAAACAATCACTATCATACAATCACAATCATACAAAAACAATCATACAATCACAATCATACAATCACAATCGTACAATCGCAGTCGAACAATGACAACCATACGATCACAATCATACAATCACAATCATATAATCACAATCATACACTCACAATCTTACAATCACAATCATACAATCACTATCATACAATCACAATCATACAATCACAATCATACAATCACAATCATACAATCACAATCATACAATCACAATCATACAATCACAATCATACAATCACAATCATACAATCACAATCATACAATCACAATCATACAATCACAATCATACAATCACAATCATACAATCACAATACTACAGTCGCCATTATCCAATCACAATCATACAATCACAATCATACAATCACAATCATACAATCACAATCATACAATCACAATCATAAAATCACAATCATACAATCACAATCATACAATCACAATCATACAATCACAATCATACAATCACAATCATACAATCACAATCATACAATCACAAACATACAATCACAATCATACAATCACAATCATACAATCAAAATCATACAATCACAATCATACAATCACAATCATACAATCACAATCATACAATCACAATCATACGATCGCAATCATACAATCACAACCATACACTCACAATCATTCAATCACAATCATACAATCACAGTCATACAATCACAATCATACAATCACAATCATACAATCACAATCATACAATCACAATACTACAGTCGCCATTATCCAATCACAATCATACAATCACAATCATACAATCACAATCATACAATCACAGTCTTACAATCACAATCATACAATCACTATCATACAATCACAATCATACAATCACAATCATACAATCACAATCATACAATCGCAATCAAACAATCACAATCAGACGATCGCAATCATACGATCACAATCATAAACTCAGAATAATTCAATCACAATCATACAATCACAATCATACAATCACAATCATACAATCACAATCATACAATCAAAATCATACAATCGCAATCATACGATCACAATCATACGATGACAATCATACAATTACTACTATACAATCACAATCATACAAATACAATCATATAATCACAATCATACACTCGCAATCTTATAATCACAATCATACAATCACAATCATACAATCATACAATCACAATCATACAATCACAATCATACAATCACAATCATACAATCACAATCATACAATCACAATCATACAATCACAATCATACAATTACAATCATACAATCACTATCATACAACCACAATCATACAATCACAATCATACAATCACAATCATACAATCGCAACCAAACAATCACAATCAGACGATCGGAATCATACGATCACAATCATAAACTCACAATGATTCAATCACAATCATACAATCACAATCATACAATCACAATCATACAATCACAATCATACAATCAAAATCATACAATCGCAATCATACGATCACAATCATACGACGACAATCATACAATTACTACTATACAATCACAATCATACAAATACAATCATACAATCACAATCATACTATAACAATCATACAATCAAAATCATACAATCACAATCATACAATCACAATCATACAATCACAATCATACAATCACAACCATACGATCACAATCATACAATCACAATCATACAATCACAATCATACAATCACAATCATACACTCGCAATCATACAATCACAATAATACAATCACAATCATACAATCACAATCATACAATCACAATCATACAATCACAATCATACAATCACTATGATACAATCACAATCATACAATCGCAATCATACAATCGCAATCAAACAATCACAATCAGACGAACGCAATCATACGATCACAATAATACACTCACAATCATTAAATCACAATCATACGATCACAATCACACAATCACAATCATACAATCGCAATCATACAATCACAATCATACAATCGCAATCATACGATCACAATCATACGATCACAATACTACAGTCACCATTATACAATCACAATCATACAATCACAATCATATAATCACAATCATACAACCACAATGATACAATCACCATCATACAATCACAATCATACAATCACAATCATACAGTAACAATCATACGATGACAATCATACAATTACTACTATACAATCACAATCATACGATCGCAATCATACAATCACAACCATACACTCACAATCATTCAATCACAATCATACAATCACAATCATACAATCACAATCATACAATCACAATCATACAATCACAATCATACAATCACAATCATACAATCACAATCATACAATCACAATCATACAATCACAATCATACAATCACAATCATACAATCACAATCATACAATCACAATCATACAATCACAATCATACAATCACAATCATACAATCAGAATCATACAATCACAGTCATACAATCAAAATCATACAATCGCAATCATACGATCACAATCATACGACGACAATCATACAATTACTACTATACAATCACAATCATACAAATACAATCATACAATCACAATCATACTATAACAATCATACAATCAAAATCATACAATCACAATCATACAATCACAATCATACAATCACAATCATACAATCACAACCATACGATCACAATCATACAATCACAATCATACAATCACAATCATACAATCACAATCATACAATCAAAATCACACAATCACAATCATACAATCACAATCATACTATCACAATCATTCAATCACGATAATACAATCACAATCGTTCAATCGCTATCGAACAATCACAACCATACGATCACAATCATACAATCACAATCATACAATCACAATCATGCACTCGCAATCATACAATCACAATCATACTATCACAATCACACAATCACAATCATATAATCACAATCATACAATCACAATCATACAATCACAATCATACAATCACAATAATAGAACCATAATTATACAACCACAATCAAACGATCACAATCATACAATCACAATCATACAATCACAATCATACAATCACAATCATACAAACACAATCATACAATCATAATCATGCAGTAACAATTATACAATCAAAATCATACAACCGCAACCATACGATCACAATGATACGATCACAATCATACAATCACAATCAAAGAATCACAATCACACAATCACAATCATAGAATCACAATCATACAAAAACAATCATACAATCACAATCATACAATCGCAATCATACAATTACAATCACCCAAATCCAATCATACAATCACAATCATACAATCACAATCATACAATCACAATCATACAAACACAATCATACAATCATAATCATGCAGTAACAATTATACAATCAAAATCATACAACCGCAACCATACGATCACAATGATACGATCACAATCATACAATCACAATCAAAGAATCACAATCACACAATCACAATCATAGAATCACAATCATACAAAAACAATCATACAATCACAATCATACAATCGCAATCATACAATTACAATCACCCAAATCCAATCATACAATCACAATCATACAATCACAATAATACAATCGCAATCAAACAATCACAATCATACGATCGCAATCATACAACCACAATCATACACTCACAATCATTCAATCACAGTCATACAATCACAATTATACAAAAACAATCATACAATCACAATCATACAATCACAATCATACAATCACAATCATACAATCACAATCATACAATCGCCATCAAACAATCACAATCATACGATCGCAATCATACAATCACAATCATACACTCACAATCATTCAATCACAATCATACAATCACAATCATACAAAAACAATCATACAATCACAATCATGCAATCACAATCATACAATCACAATCATACAATCACAATCAAACAATTACAATCATACAATCACAATCATACAATCGCAATGATACAATCACAATCATACAATCACAATCATACAATCACAATAATACAATCACAATCATACAATCACAATCATACAATCACAATCATACAATCACAATACTACAGTCGCCATTATCCAATCACAATCATACAATCACAATCATACAGTCACAATCATACAGTCACAATCATACAATCACAATCATACAATCACAATCATACAATCACAATACTACAGTCACCATTATACAATCACAATCATACAATCACAATCATATAATCACAATCATACAATCACAATGATACAATCACCATCATACAATCACAATCATACAGTAACAACCACACACGATGACAATCATACAATTACTACTATACAATCACAATCATACAAAAACAATCATACTATCACAATCATACAAACACAATCATACAATCACAATCATACAATCACTACCATACAATCACAATCATACAATCACAATCATACAATCACAATCATACAATCACAATCATGCACTCGCAATCATACAATCACAATCATACTATCACAATCACACAATCACAATCATATAATCACAATCATATAATCACAATCATACAATCACAATCATAGAACCATAATTATAAAACCACAATCAAACGATCACAATCATACAATCACAATCATACAATCACAATCATACAATCACAATCATACAATCACAATCATACAATCACAATCATACAATCACAATCATACAATCACAATACTACAGTCGCCATTATACAATCACAATCATACAATGACAATCATATAGTCACAATCATACAATCACAATGATACAATCACAATCATACAATCACAATCATACAAACACAATCATACAATCATAATCATACAATCACAATCATACAAAAACAATCATACAATCACAATCATGCAATCACAATCATACAATCACAATCATACAATCACAATCATACAATTACAATCATACAATCACAATCATACAATCGCAATCATACAATCACAATCATACAATCACAATCATACAATCACAATACTACAGTCGCCATTATCCAATCACAATCATACAATCACAATCATACAATCACAATCATACAATCACAATCATACAATCACAATCATACAATCACAATCATACAATCACAATCATACAATCACAATCATACAATCACAATCATACAATCACAATCATACAATCACAATACTACAGTCACCATTATACAATCACAATCATACAATCACAATCATATAATCACAATCATACAATCACAATGATACAATCACCATCATACAATCACAATCATACAGTAACAACCACACACGATGACAATCATACAATTACTACTATACAATCACAATCATACAAAAACAATCATACTATCACAATCATACAAACACAATCATACAATCACAATCATACAATCACTACCATACCATCACAATCATACTATCACAATCATACAATCACAATCATACAATCGCAATCAAACAATCACAATCATACGATCGCAATCATACAATCACAATCATACACTCACAATCATTCAATCACAATCATACAAGCACAATCATACAATCACAATCATACAATCACAATCATACAATCACAATCATACAATCACAATCATACAATCACAATCATACAATCACAATCATACAATCACAATCATACAATCACAATCATACAATCACAATCATACAATCACAATCATACAATCACAATCATACAATCACAATCATACAATCACAATCATACAATCATAATCATATAATCACACTTATAAAATTGCAATCATACAATCGCAATCATACAATCATAATCATGCCATCACAATCATACAGGCACAATCATGCAATCACTATCATACAATCACAATCATACAATCACAATCATACAATCACAATCATACAATCACAATCATACAATCACAATCATACAATCACAATCATACTATGACAATCATACAATCAAAATCATACAATCACAATCATACAATCACAATCATACTATCACAATCATTCAATCACGATAATACAATCACAATCGTACAATCGCTATCGAACAATCACAACCATACGATCACAATCATACAATCACAACCATACAATCACAATCATGCACTCGCAATCATACAATCACAATCATACTATCACAATCACACAATCACAATCATACAATCACAATCATACAATCACAATCATACAATCACAATCATACAATCACAATCATACAATCACAATCATACAATCACAATAATAGAACCATAATTATACAACCACAATCAAACGATCACAATCGTACAATCACAATCATACAATCACAATCATACAATCACAATCATACAATCACAATCATACAATCACAATCATACAATCACAATCATACAATCACAATCATACAATCACAATCATACAATCACAATCATACAATCACAATCATACAATCACAATACTACAGGCGCCATTATACAATCACAATCATACAATGACAATCATATAATCACAATCATACAATCACAATGATACAATCACAATCATACAATCACAATCATACAAACACAATCATACAATCATAATCATGCAATCACAATCGTACAATCGCAGTCGAACAATGACAAGCATACGATCACAATCATACACTCACAATCATATAATCACAATCATACACTCGCAATCTTACAATCACAATCATACAATCACTATCATACAATCACAATCATACAATCACAATCATACAATCACAATCATACAATCGCAATCAAACAATCACAATCAGACGATCGCAATCATACGATCACAATCATAAACTCACAATCATTCAATCACAATCATACAATCACAATCATACAATCACAATCATACAATCACAATCATACAATCACAATCATACAATCAAAATCATACAATCGCAATCATACGATCACAATCATACGATGACAATCATACAATTACTACTATACAATCACAATCATACAAATACAATCATACAATCACAATCATACTATAACAATCATACAATCAAAATCATACAATCACAATCATACAATCGCAATCATACACTCACAATCATTCAATCACAATCATACAATCACAATACTACAGTCGCCATTATCCAATCACAATCATACAATCACAATCATACAATCACAATCATACAATCACAATCATACAATCACAATCATACAATCACAATACTACAGTCACCATTATACAATCACAATCATACAATCACAATCATATAATCACAATCATACAATCACAATGATACAATCACCATCATACAATCACAATCATACAATCACAATAATACAATCACAATCATACAATCACAATCATACAATCACAATCATACAATCACAATCATACAATCACAATCATACAATCACAATCATACAATCACAATCATACTATGACAATCATACAATCAAAATCATACAATTACAATCATACAATCACAATCATACTATCGCAATCATTCAATCACGATAATGCAATCACAATCGTACAATCGCAATCGAACAATCACAACCATACGATCACAATCATACAATCACAATCATACAATCACAATCATACAATCACAATCATACAATCACAATCATACAATCACAATAATAGAACCATAATTATACAACCACAATCAAACGATCACAATCGTACAATCACAATCATACAATCACAATCATACAATCACAATCATACAATCACAATCATACAATCACAATCATACAATCACAATCATACAATCACAATCATACAATCACAATCATACAATCACAATCATACAATCACAATACTACAGGCGCCATTATACAATCACAATCATACAATGACAATCATATAATCACAATCATACAATCACAATGATACAATCACAATCATACAATCACAATCATACAAACACAATCATACAATCATAATCATGCAATCACAATCGTACAATCGCAGTCGAACAATGACAAGCATACGATCACAATCATACACTCACAATCATATAATCACAATCATACACTCGCAATCTTACAATCACAATCATACAATCACTATCATACAATCACAATCATACAATCACAATCATACAATCACAATCATACAATCGCAATCAAACAATCACAATCAGACGATCGCAATCATACGATCACAATCATAAACTCACAATCATTCAATCACAATCATACAATCACAATCATACAATCACAATCATACAATCACAATCATACAATCACAATCATACAATCAAAATCATACAATCGCAATCATACGATCACAATCATACGATGACAATCATACAATTACTACTATACAATCACAATCATACAAATACAATCATACAATCACAATCATACTATAACAATCATACAATCAAAATCATACAATCACAATCATACAATCGCAATCATACACTCACAATCATTCAATCACAATCATACAATCACAATACTACAGTCGCCATTATCCAATCACAATCATACAATCACAATCATACAATCACAATCATACAATCACAATCATACAATCACAATCATACAATCACAATACTACAGTCACCATTATACAATCACAATCATGCAATCACAATCATATAATCACAATCATACAATCACAATGATACAATCACCATCATACAATCACAATCATACAATCACAATAATACAATCACAATCATACAATCACAATCATACAATCACAATCATACAATCACAATCATACAATCACAATCATACAATCACAATCATACAATCACAATCATACTATGACAATCATACAATCAAAATCATACAATTACAATCATACAATCACAATCATACTATCGCAATCATTCAATCACGATAATGCAATCACAATCGTACAATCGCAATCGAACAATCACAACCATACGATCACAATCATACAATCACAATCATACAATCACAATCATACAATCACAATCATACAATCACAATCATACAATCACAATCATACAATCACAATCATAAAATCACAATCATACAATCACAATCATACAATCACAATCATACAATCACAATCATACAATCACAATCATACAATCACAATCATACAATCACAATCATACAATCACAATCATACAATCTCAATCATACAATCAGAATACTACAGTCGCCATTATACAATCACAATCATACAATGACAATCATATAATCACAATCATACAATCGCAATCATACAGTCACAATCATACAATCACAATCATACAATCACAATCATACAATCACAGTCATACAATCACAATCATACAATCACAATCATACAATCACAATCATACAATCACAATCATACAATCACAATCATACACTCGCAATCTTACAATCACAATCATACAATCACAATCATACAATCATAATCATACAATCACAATCATACAATCACTATCATACAATCACAATCATACAATCACAATCATACAATCACAATCATACAATCACAATCATACAATCACAATCATACAATCACAATCATACAATCACAATCATAAAATCACAATCATACAATCGCAATCATACAATCGCAATCATACAATCACAATCATACAATCAAAATCATACAATCGCAATCATACGATCACAATCATACGATCACAATCATACAATCACAATCATACTATAACAATCATACAATCAATATCATACAATCACAATCATACAATCACAATCATACTATCACAATCATTCAATCACGATAATACAATCACAATCGTACAATCGCAATCATACAATCACAATCATACAATCACAATCATACAATCGCAATCAAACAATCACAATCAGACGATCGCAATCATACGATCACAATCATAAACTCAGAATAATTCAATCACAATCATACAATCACAATCATACAATCACAATCATACAATCACAATCATACAATCAAAATCATACAATCGCAATCATACGATCACAATCATACGATGACAATCATACAATTACTACTATACAATCACAATCGTACAAATACAATCATACAATCACAATCATATTATAACAATCATACAATCAAAATCATACAATCACAATCATACAATCACAATCATACAATCACAATCATACAATCACAATCATACAATCACAATCATACAATCACAATCATATAATCACAATCATACAATCACAATGATACAATCACAATCATACGATCGCAATCATACAATCACAATCATACAATCACCATCATACAATCACAATACTACAGTCACCATTATACAATCACAATCATACAATCACAATCATATAATCACAATCATACAATCACAATGATACAATCACCATCATACAATCACAATCATACAATCACAATCATACAGTAACAATCATACGGTGACAATCATACAATTACTACTATACAATCACAATCATACGATCGCAATCATACAATCACAACCATACACTCACAATCATTCAATCACAATCATACAATCACAATCATACAATCACAATCATACAATCACAATCATACAATCACAATCATACAATCACAATCATACAATCACAATCATACAATCACAATCATACAATCACAATCATACAATCACAATCGTACAATCACAATCATACAATCGAAATCATACAATCACAATCGTACAATCGCAGTCGAACAATGACAACCATACGATCACAATCATACAATCACAATCATATAATCACAATCATACACTCGCAATCTTATAATCACAATCATACAATCACAATCATACAATCATACAATCACAATCATACAATCACAATCATACAATCACAATCATACAATCACAATCATACAATTACAATCATACAATCACTATCATACAACCACAACCATACGATCACAATCATACAATCACAATCATACAATCACAATCATACAATCGCAATCATACAATCGCAATCAAACAATGACAATCAGACGAACGCAATCATACGATCACAATAATACACTCACAATCATTCAATCACAATCATACGATCACAATCACACAATCACAATCATACAATCGCAATCATACAATCACAATCATACAATCGCAATCATACGATCACAATCATACGATCACAATACTACAGTCACCATTATACAATCACAATCATACAATCACAATCATATAATCACAATCATACAATCACAATGATACAATCACCATCATACAATCACAATCATACAGTAACAATCATACGATGACAATCATACAATTACTACTATACAATCACAATCATACGATCGCAATCATACAATCACAACCATACACTCACAGTCATTCAATCACAATCATACAATCACAATCATACAATCACAATCATACAATCACAATCATACAATCAAAATCATACAATCGCAATCATACGATCACAATCATACGACGACAATCATACAATTACTACTATACAATCACAATCATACAAATACAATCATACAATCACAATCATACTATAACAATCATACAATCAAAATCATACAATCACAATCATACAATCACAATCATACAAGCACAATCATACAATCACTATGATACAATCACAATCATACAATCACAATCATACAATCGCAATCAAACAATCACAATCAGACGAACGCAATCATACGATCACAATAATACACTCACAATCATTCAATCACAATCATACGATCACAATCACACAATCACAATCATACAATCGCAATCATACAATCACAATCATACAATCGCAATCATACGATCACAATCATACGATCACAATCATACAATCACAATCATACAATCACAATCATACAATCACAATCATGCAATCACAATCATACAATCACATTCATACAATCACAATCATACGATCACAATCATACGATGACAATCATACAATTACTACTATACAATCATAATCATACAAAAACAATCATACAATCACAATCATACAATCACAATCATACAATCACAATAATACAATCACAATCATACAATCACAATCATACAATCACAATCATACAATCACAATCATACAATCACAATCATACAATCAAAATCATACAATCACAATCATACAATCACAATCATACTATCACAATCATTCAATCACGATAATACAATCACAATCGTTCAATCGCTATCGAACAATCACAACCATACGATCACAATCATACAATCACAATCATACAATCACAATCATGCACTCGCAATCATACAATCACAATCATACTATCACAATCACACAATCACAATCATATAATCACAATCATACAATCACAATCATACAATCACAATCATACAATCACAATCATACAAAAACAATCATACAATCACAATCATACAATCACAATCATACAATCACAATCATACAATCACAATCATACAATCACAATCATACAATCACAATCATACAATCACAATCATACAATCACAATCATACAATCACAATCATACAATCACAATCATACAATCACAATCATACAATCAAAATCATACAATCGCAATCATACGATCACAATCATACGACGACAATCATACAATTACTACTATACAATCACAATCATACAAATACAATCATACAATCACAATCATACTATAACAATCATACAATCAAAATCATACAATCACAATCATACAATCACAATCATACAATCACAATCATACAATCACAACCATACGATCACAATCATACAATCACAATCATACAATCACAATCATACAATCACAATCATACAATCACAATCATACAATCACAATCATACAATCACAATCATACAATCAAAATCATACAATCGCAATCATACGATCACAATCATACGACGACAATCATACAATTACTACTATACAATCACAATCATACAAATACAATCATACAATCACAATCATACTATAACAATCATACAATCAAAATCATACAATCACAATCATACAATCACAATCATACAATCACAATCATACAATCGCAATCATACGATCACAATCATACGATCACAATACTACAGTCACCATTATACAATCACAATCATACAATCACAATCATATAATCACAATCATACAATCACAATCATACAATCACAATCATACAATCACAATCATACAATCACAATCATACAATCAAAATCATACAATCGCAATCATACGATCACAATCATACGACGACAATCATACAATTACTACTATACAATCACAATCATACAAATACAATCATACAATCACAATCATACTATAACAATCATACAATCAAAATCATACAATCACAATCATACAATCACAATCATACAATCACAATCATACAATCACAATCATACAATCACAATCATACAAGCACAATCATACAATCACTATGATACAATCACAATCATACAATCACAATCATACAATCGCAATCAAACAATCACAATCAGACGAACGCAATCATACGATCACAATAATACACTCACAATCATTCAATCACAATCATACGATCACAATCACACAATCACAATCATACAATCGCAATCATACAATCACAATCATACAATCGCAATCATACGATCACAATCATACGATCACAATCATACAATCACAATCATACAATCACAATCATACAATCACAATCATGCAATCACAATCATACAATCACATTCATACAATCACAATCATACGATCACAATCATACGATGACAATCATACAATTACTACTATACAATCATAATCATACAAAAACAATCATACAATCACAATCATACAATCACAATAATACAATCACAATCATACAATCACAATCATACAATCACAATGATACAATCACCATCATACAATCACAATCATACAATCACAATCATACAGTAACAATCATACGATGACAATCATACAATTACTACTATACAATCACAATCATACGATCGCAATCATACAATCACAATCATACAATCACAATCATACAATCACAATCATACAATCACAATCATACAATCACAATCATACAATCACAATCATACAATCAAAATCATACAATCGCAATCATACGATCACAATCATACGACGACAATCATACAATTACTACTATACAATCACAATCACACAAATACAATCATACAATCACAATCATACTATAACAATCATACAATCAAAATCATACAATCACAATCATACAATCACAATCATACAATCACAATCATACAATCACAACCATACGATCGCAATCATACAATCACAATCATACATTCACAATCATACACTCGCAATCATACAATCACAATAATACAATCACAATCATACAATCACAATCATACAATCACAATCATACAATCACAATCATACAATCACTATGATACAATCACAATCATACAATCACAATCATACAATCGCAATCAAACAATCACAATCAGACGAACGCAATCATACGATCACAATAATACACTCACAATCATTCAATCACAATCATACGATCACAATCACACAATCACAATCATACAATCGCAATCATACAATCACAATCATACAATCGCAATCATACGATCACAATCATACGATCACAATCATACAATCACAATCATACAATCACAATCATACAATCACAATCATGCAATCACAATCATACAATCACATTCATACAATCACAATCATACAATCACATTCATACAATCACAATCATACGATCACAATCATACGATGACAATCATACAATTACTACTATACAATCATAATCATACAAAAACAATCATACAATCACAATCATACAATCACAATCATACAATCACAATCATACTATCACAATCACACAATCACAATCATATAATCACAATCATACAATCACAATCATACAATCACAACCATACAATCACAATCATACAATCACAATCATACAATCACAATCATACAATCACAATCATACAATCACAATCATACAATCACAATCATACAATCACAATCATACAATCACAATCATACAATCACAATCATACAATCACAATCATACAATCACAATCATACAATCACAATCATACAATCACAATCATACAATCAAAATCATACAATCGCAATCATACGATCACAATCATACGACGACAATCATACAATTACTACTATACAATCACAATCATACAAATACAATCATACAATCACAATCATACTATAACAATCATACAATCAAAATCATACAATCACAATCATACAATCACAATCATACAATCACAATCATACAATCACAACCATACAATCACAATCATACAATCACAATCATACAATCACAATCATACACTCGCAATCATACAATCACAATAATACAATCACAATCATACAATCACAATCATACAATCACAATCATACAATCACTATGATACAATCACAATCATACAATCACAATCATACAATCGCAATCAAACAATCACAATCAGACGAACGCAATCATACGATCACAATAATACACTCACAATCATTCAATCACAATCATACGATCACAATCACACAATCACAATCATACAATCGCAATCATACAATCACAATCATACAATCGCAATCATACGATCACAATCATACGATCACAATCATACAATCACAATCATACAATCACAATCATACAATCACAATCATGCAATCACAATCATACAATCACATTCATACAATCACAATCATACGATCACAATCATACGATGACAATCATACAATTACTACTATACAATCATAATCATACAAAAACAATCATACAATCACAATCATACAATCACAATCATACAATCACAATAATACAATCACAATCATACAATCACAATCATACAATCACAATCATACAATCACAATCATACAATCACAATCATACAATCACAATCATACAATCAAAATCATACAATCACAATCATACAATCACAATCATACTATCACAATCATTCAATCACGATAATACAATCACAATCGTTCAATCGCTATCGAACAATCACAACCATACGATCACAATCATACAATCACAATCATACAATCACAATCATGCACTCGCAATCATACAATCACAATCATACTATCACAATCACACAATCACAATCATATAATCACAATCATACAATCACAATCATACAATCACAATCATACAATCACAATAATAGAACCATAATTATACAACCACAATCAAACGATCACAATCATACAATCACAATCATACAATCACAATCATACAAACACAATCATACAATCATAATCATGCAGTAACAATTATACAATCAAAATCATACAACCGCAATCATACGATCACAATGATACGATCACAATCATACAATCACAATCAAAGAATCACAATCACACAATCACAATCATAGAATCACAATCATACAAAAACAATCATACAATCACAATCATACAATCGCAATCATACAATTACAATCACCCAAATACAATCATACAATCACAATCATACAATCACAATAATACAATCGCAATCAAACAATCACAATCATACGATCGCAATCATACAACCACAATCATACACTCACAATCATTCAGTCACAGTCATACAATCACAATTATACAAAAACAATCATACAATCACAATCATACAATCACAATCATACAATCACAATCATACAATCACAATCATACAATCACAATACTACAGTCACCATTATACAATCACAATCATACAATCACAATCATATAATCACAATCATACAATCACAATGATACAATCACCATCATACAATCACAATCATACAATCACAATCATACAATCACTATCATACAATCACAATCATACAATCACAATCATACAATCGCAATCAAACAATCACCATCAGACGATCGCAATCATACGATCACAATCATAAACTCACAATCATTCAATCACAATCATACAATCACAATCATACAATCACAATCATACAATCACAATCATACAATCACAATCATACAATCACAATCATACAATCAAAATCATACAATCGCAATCATACGATCACAATCATACAATCACAATCATACAAAAACAATCATACAATCACAATCATACAATCACAATCGTACAATCGCAGTCGAACCATGACAGCCATACGATCACAATCATACAATCACAATCATACAATCACAATCATACACTCGCAATCTTACAATCACAATAATACAATCACAATCATACAATCACAATCATACAATCACAATCATACAATCACTATGATACAATCACAATCATACAATCACAATCATACAATCGCAATCAAACAATCACAATCAGACGATCGCAATCATACGATCACAATAATACACTCACAATAATTCAATCTCAATCATGCGATCACAATCACACAATCACAATCATACAATCGCAATCATACAATCACAATCATACAATCAAAATCATACAATCGCAATCATACGATCACAATCATACGATCACAATCATACAATCACAATCATACAATCACAATCATACAATCACAATCATACAATCACAATCATACGATCACAATCATACAGTAACAATCATACGATGACAATCATACAATTACTACTACACAATCACAATCATACAAAAACAATCATACTATCACAATCATACAAACACAATCATACAATCACAATCATACAATCACTACCATACAATCACAATCATACAATCACAATCATACAATCACAATCATACAATCACAATCATGCACTCGCAATCATACAATCACAATCATACTATCACAATCACACAATCACAATCATACAATCACAATCATACAATCACAATACTACAGTCGCCATTATACAATCACAATCATACAATGACAATCATATAGTCACAATCATACAATCACAATGATACAATCACAATCATACAATCACAATCATACAATCACAATCATACAATCACAATCATACAATCACAATCATACAATCACAATCATACAATCACAATACTACAGTCGCCATTATACAATCACAATCATACAATGACAATCATATAGTCACAATCATACAATCACAATGATACAATCACAATCATACAATCACAATCATACAAACACAATCATACAATCATAATCATACAATCACAATCATAAAAAAACAATCATACAATCACAATCATGCAATCACAATCATACAATCACAATCATACAATCACAATCATACAATCACAATGATACAATCACCATCATACAATCACAATCATACAGTAACAATCACACGATGACAATCATACAATGACTACTATACAATCACAATCATACAAAAACAACCATACTATCACAATCATACAAACACAATCATACAATCACAATCATACAATCACTACCATACCATCACAATCATACTATCACAATCATACAATCACAATCATACAATCGCAATCAAACAATCACAATCATACGATCGCAATCATACAATCACAATCATACACTCACAATCATTCAATCACAATCATACAAGCACAATCATACAATCACAATCATACAATCACAATCATACAATCACAATCATACAATCACAATCATACAATCACAATCATACAATCACAATCATACAATCACAATCATACAATCACAATCATACAATCACAATCATACAATCACAATCATACAATCACAATCATACAATCACAATCATACAATCACAATCATACAATCACAATCATACAATCACAATCATACAATCACAATCATACAATCACAATCATACAATCACAATCATACAATCATAATCATATAATCACACTTATAAAATTGCAATCATACAATCGCAATCATACAATCATAATCATACCATCACAATCATACAGGCACAATCATACAATCACTATCATACAATCACAATCATACAATCACAATCATACAATCACAATCATACAATCACAATCATACAATCACAATCATACTATGACAATCATACAATCAAAATCATACAATCACAATCATACAATCACAATCATACTATCACAATCATTCAATCACGATAATACAATCACAATCGTACAATCGCTATCGAACAATCACAACCATACGATCACAATCATACAATCACAACCATACAATCACAATCATGCACTCGCAATCATACAATCACAATCATACTATCACAATCACACAATCACAATCATACAATCACAATCATACAATCACAATCATACAATCACAATCATACAATCACAATCATACAATCACAATCATACAATCACAATAATAGAACCATAATTATACAACCACAATCAAACGATCACAATCGTACAATCACAATCATACAATCACAATCATACAATCACAATCATACAATCACAATCATACAATCACAATCATACAATCACAATCATACAATCACAATCATACAATCACAATCATACAATCACAATCATACAATCACAATCATACAATCACAATCATACAATCACAATCATACAATCACAATCATACAATCACAATCATACAATCACAATCATACAATCACAATCATACAATCACAATCATACAATCATAATCATATAATCACACTTATAAAATTGCAATCATACAATCGCAATCATACAATCATAATCATACCATCACAATCATACAGGCACAATCATACAATCACTATCATACAATCACAATCATACAATCACAATCATACAATCACAATCATACAATCACAATCATACAATCACAATCATACTATGACAATCATACAATCAAAATCATACAATCACAATCATACAATCACAATCATACAATCACAATCATACAATCACAATCATACAATCACAATCATACAATCACAATCATACAATCACAATACTACAGGCGCCATTATACAATCACAATCATACAATGACAATCATATAATCACAATCATACAATCACAATGATACAATCACAATCATACAATCACAATCATACAAACACAATCATACAATCATAATCATGCAATCACAATCGTACAATCGCAGTCGAACAATGACAACCATACGATCACAATCATACAATCACAATCATATAATCACAATCATACACTCGCAATCTTACAATCACAATCATACAATCACTATCATACAATCACAATCATACAATCACAATCATACAATCACAATCATACAATCGCAATCAAACAATCACAATCAGACGATCGCAATCATACGATCACAATCATAAACTCACAATCATTCAATCACAATCATACAATCACAATCATACAATCACAATCATACAATCACAATCATACAATCACAATCATACAATCAAAATCATACAATCGCAATCATACGATCACAATCATACGATGACAATCATACAATTACTACTATACAATCACAATCATACAAATACAATCATACAATCACAATCATACTATAACAATCATACAATCAAAATCATACAATCACAATCATACAATCACAATCATACACTCACAATCATTCAATCACAATCATACAATCACAATACTACAGTCGCCATTATCCAATCACAATCATACAATCACAATCATACAATCACAATCATACAATCACAATCATACAATCACAATACTACAGTCACCATTATACAATCACAATCATACAATCACAATCATATAATCACAATCATACAATCACAATGATACAATCACCATCATACAATCACAATCATACAATCACAATCATACAATCACTATCATACAATCACAATCATACAATCACAATCATACAATCGCAATCAAACAATCACCATCAGACGATCGCAATCATACGATCACAATCATAAACTCACAATCATTCAATCACAATCATACAATCACAATCATACAATCACAATCATACAATCACAATCATACAATCACAATCATACAATCACAATCATACAATCAAAATCATACAATCGCAATCATACGATCACAATCATACAATCACAATCATAAAAAAACAATCATACAATCACAATCATGCAATCACAATCATACAATCACAATCATACAATCACAATCATACAATCACAATGATACAATCACCATCATACAATCACAATCATACAGTAACAATCACACGATGACAATCATACAATGACTACTATACAATCACAATCATACAAAAACAACCATACTATCACAATCATACAAACACAATCATACAATCACAATCATACAATCACTACCATACCATCACAATCATACTATCACAATCATACAATCACAATCATACAATCGCAATCAAACAATCACAATCATACGATCGCAATCATACAATCACAATCATACACTCACAATCATTCAATCACAATCATACAAGCACAATCATACAATCACAATCATACAATCACAATCATACAATCACAATCATACAATCACAATCATACAATCACAATCATACAATCACAATCATACAATCACAATCATACAATCACAATCATACAATCACAATCATACAATCACAATCATACAATCACAATCATACAATCACAATCATACAATCACAATCATACAATCACAATCATACAATCACAATCATACAATCACAATCATACAATCATAATCATATAATCACACTTATAAAATTGCAATCATACAATCGCAATCATACAATCATAATCATACCATCACAATCATACAGGCACAATCATACAATCACCATCATACAATCACAATCATACAATCACAATCATACAATCACAATCATACAATCACAATCATACAATCACAATCATACTATGACAATCATACAATCAAAATCATACAATCACAATCATACAATCACAATCATACTATCACAATCATTCAATCACGATAATACAATCACAATCGTACAATCGCTATCGAACAATCACAACCATACGATCACAATCATACAATCACAACCGTACAATCACAATCATGCACTCGCAATCATACAATCACAATCATACTATCACAATCACCCAATCACAATCATACAATCACAATCATACAATCACAATCATACAATCACAATCATACAATCACAATCATACAATCACAATCATACAATCACAATCATACAATCACAATAATAGAACCATAATTATACAACCACAATCAAACGATCACAATCGTACAATCACAATCATACAATCACAATCATACAATCACAATCGTACAATCGCAGTCGAACCATGACAGCCATACGATCACAATCATACAATCACAATCATACAATCACAATCATACACTCGCAATCTTACAATCACAATAATACAATCACAATCATACAATCACAATCATACAATCACAATCATACAATCACTATGATACAATCACAATCATACAATCACAATCATACTATCACAATCATACAATCACAATCATACAATCACAATCATACAATCACAATAATAGAACCATAATTATACAACCACAATCAAACGATCACAATCACACAATCACAATCATACAATCACAATCATACAATCACAATCATAGAACCATAATTATAAAACCACAATCAAACGATCACAGTCATACGATCACAATCATACAATCACAATCATACAATCACAATCATACAATCACAATCATACAATCACAATCATACAATCACAATCATACAATCACAATCATACGATGACAATCATACAATTACTACTATACAATCATAATCATACAAAAACAGTCATACAATCACAATCATACAACCACAATCATACAATCACAATAATACAATCAAAATCATACAATCACAATCATACAATCACAATCATACAATCACAATCATACAATCACAATCATACAATCACAATACTACAGTCGCCATTATCCAATCACAATCATACAATCACAATCATACAATCACAATCATACAATCACAATCATACAATCACAATCATACAATCACAATCATACAATCACAATACTACAGTCACCATTATACAATCACAATCATACAATCACAATCATATAATCACAATCATACAATCACAATGATACAATCACCATCATACAATCACAATCATACAGTAACAATCATACGATGACAATCATACAATTACTACTATACAATCACAATCATACAAAAACAATCATACTATCACAATCATACAAACACAATCATACAATCACAATCATACAATCACTACCATACAATCACAATCATACAATCACAATCATACAATCACAATCATACAATCACAATCATGCACTCGCAATCATACAATCACAATCATACTATCACAATCACACAATCACAATCATATAATCACAATCATACAATCACAATCATAGAACCATAATTATAAAGCCACAATCAAACGATCACAATCATACAATCACAATCATACAATCACAATCATACAATCACAATCATACAATCACAATCATACAATCACAATCATACAATCACAATACTACAGTCGCCATTATACAATCACAATCGTACAATGACAATCATATAGTCACAATCATACAATCACAATGATACAATCACAATCATACAATCGCAATCAAACAATCACAATCATACGATCGCAATCATACAATCACAATCATACACTCACAATCATTCAATCACAATCATACAAGCACAATCATACAATCACAATCATACAATCACAACCATACAATCACAATCATACAATCACAATCATACAATCACAATCATACAATCACAATCATACAATCACAATCATACAATCACAATCATACAATCACAATCATACAATCACAATCATACAATCACAATCATACAATCACAATCATACAATCACAATCATACAATCACAATCATACAATCACAATCATACAATCACAATCATACAATCACAATCATACAATCACAATCATACAATCACAATCATACAATCACAATCATACAATCACAATCATACAATCACAATCATACAATCACAATCATACAATCACAATCATACAATCACAATCATACAATCACAATCATACAATCACAATCATACAATCACAATCATACAATCACAATCATACAATCACAATCATACAATCACAATCATACAATCACAATCATACAAGCACAATCATACAATCACAATCATACAATCACAATCATACAATCACAATCATACAATCACAATCATACAATTACTACTATACAATCACAATCATACAAAAACAATCATACTATCACAATCATACAAACACAATCATACAATCACAATCATACAATCACTACCATACAATCACAATCATACAATCACAATCATACAATCACAATCATACAATCACAATCATGCACTCGCAATCATACAATCACAATCATACTATCACAATCACACAATCACAATCATATAATCACAATCATACAATCACAATCATAGAACCATAATTATAAAACCACAATCAAACGATCACAATCATACAATCACAATCATACAATCACAATCATACAATCACAATCATACAATCACAATCATACAATCACAATACTACAGTCGCCATTATACAATCACAATCATACAATGACAATCATATAGTCACAATCATACAATCACAATGATACAATCACAATCATACAATCGCAATCAAACAATCACAATCATACGATCGCAATCATACAATCACAATCATACACTCACAATCATTCAATCACAATCATACAAGCACAATCATACAATCACAATCATACAATCACAATCATACAATCACAATCATACAATCACAATCATACAATCACAATCATACAATCACAATCATACAATCACAATCATACAATCACAATCATACAATCACAATCATACAATCACAATCATACAATCACAATCATACAATCACAATCATACAATCACAATCATACAATCACAATCATACAATCACAATCATACAATCACAATCATACAATCACAATCATACAATCACAATCATACAATCACAATCATACAATCACAATCATACAATCACAATCATACAATCACAATCATACAATCACAATCATACAATCACAATCATACAATCACAATCATACAATCACAATCATACAATCACAATCATACAATCACAATCATACAATCACAATCATACAATCACAATCATACAATCACAATCATACAATCACAATCATACAATCACAATACTACAGTCGCCATTATACAATCACAATCATACAATGACAATCATATAGTCACAATCATACAATCACAATGATACAATCACAATCATACAATCGCAATCAAACAATCACAATCATACGATCGCAATCATACAATCACAATCATACACTCACAATCATTCAATCACAATCATACAAGCACAATCATACAATCACAATCATACAATCACAATCATACGATCACAATCATACAATCACAATCATACAATCACAATCATACAATCACAATCATACAATCACAATCATACAATCACAATCATACAATCACAATCATACAATCACAATCATACAATCACAATCATACAATCACAATCATACAATCACAATCATACAATCACAATCATACAATCACAATCATACAATCACAATCATACAATCACAATCATACAATCACAATCATACAATCACAATCATACAATCACAATCATACAATCACAATCATACAATCACAATCATACAATCACAATCATACAATCACAATCATACAATCACAATCATACAATCACAATCATACAATCACAATCATACAATCACAATCATACAATCACAATCATACAATCACAATCATACAATCACAATCATACAATCACAATCATACAATCACAATCATACAAGCACAATCATACAATCACAATCATACAATCACAATCATACAATCACAATCATACAATCACAATCATACAATCACAATCATACAATCACAATCATACAATCACAATCATACAATCACAATCATACAATCACAATCATACAATCACAATCATACAATCACAATCATACAATCACAATCATACAATCACAATCATACAATCACAATCATACAATCACAATCATACAATCACAATCATACAATCACAATCATACAATCACAATCATACAATCACAATCATACAATCACAATCATACAATCACAATCATACAATCATAATCATATAATCACACTTATAAAATTGCAATCATACAATCGCAATCATACAATCATAATCATACCATCACAATCATACAGGCACAATCATACAATCACTATCATACAATCACAATCATACAATCACAATCATACAATCACAATCATACAATCACAATCATACAATCACAATCATACAATCACAATCATACAATCACAATCATACAATCACAATCATACTATGACAATCATACAATCAAAATCATACAATCACAATCATACAATCACAATCATACTATCACAATCATTCAATCACGATAATACAATCACAATCGTACAATCGCTATCGAACAATCACAACCATACGATCACAATCATACAATCACAACCATACAATCACAATCATGCACTCGCAATCATACAATCACAATCATACTATCACAATCACACAATCACAATCATACAATCACAATCATACAATCACAATCATACAATCACAATCATACAATCACAGTCATACAATCACAATCATACAATCACAATAATAGAACCATAATTATACAACCACAATCAAACGATCACAATCGTACAATCACAATCATACAATCACAATCATACAATCACAATCATACAATCACAATCATACAATCACAATCATACAATCACAATACTACAGGCGCCATTATACAATCACAATCATACAATGACAATCATATAATCACAATCATACAATCACAATGATACAATCACAATCATACAATCACAATCATACAAACACAATCATACAATCATAATCATGCAATAACAATCATACAATCAAAATCATACAAGCGCAATCATACGATCACAATCATACGATCACAATCATACAATCACAATCAAAGAATCACAATCATACAATCACAATCATACAATCACAATCATACAAAAACAATCATACAATCACAATCATACAATCGCAATCATACAATTACAATCACCCAAATACAATCATACAATCACAATCATACAATCACAATAATACAATCGCAATCAAACAATCACAATCATACGATCGCAATCATACAACCACAATCATACACTCACAATCATTCAATCACAATCGTACAATCACAATCATACAAAAACAATCATACAATCACAATCATGCAATCACAATCATACAATCACAATCATACAATCACAATCATACAATCACAATCATACAATCACAATCATACAATCGCAATCAAACAATCACAATCATACGATCGCAATCATACAATCACAATCATACACTCACAATCATTCAATCACAATCATACAATCACAATCATACAATCACAATCATACAATCACAATCATACAATCATAATCATATAATCACACTCATAAAATTGCAATCATACAATCGCAATCATACAATCACAATCATACCATCACAATCATACAGGCACAGTCAAACAATCACTATCATACAATCACAATCATACAAATACAATCATACAATCACAATCATACAATCACAATCGTACAATCGCAGTCGAACAATGACAACCATACGATCACAATCATACAATCACAATCATATAATCACAATCATACACTCGCAATCTTACAATCACAATCATACAATCACTATCATACAATCACAATCATACAATCACAATCATACAATCACAATCAGACGATCGCAATCATACGATCACAATCATAAACTCACAATCATTCAATCACAATCATACAATCACAATCATACAATCACAATCATACAATCACAATCATACAATCACAATCATACGATCACAATCATACGATGACAATCATACGATCACAATCATACGATGACAATCATACAATTACTACTATACCATCACAATCATACAAATACAATCATACAATCACAATCATACTATAACAATCATACAATCAAAATCATACAATCACAATCATACAATCACAATCATACACTCACAATCATTCAATCACAATCATACAATCACAATACTACAGTCGCCATTATCCAATCACAATCAGCCAATCACAATCATACAATCACAATCATACAATCACAATCATACAATCACAATCATACAATCACAATACTACAGTCACCATTATACAATCACAATCATACAATCACAATCATATAATCACAATCATACAATCACAATGATACAATCACCATCATACAATCACAATCATACAATCACAATCATACAATCACAATCATACAATCACTACCATACAATCACAATCATACAATCACAATCATACAATCACAATCATACAATCGCAATCAAACAATCACCACCAGACGATCGCAATCATACGATCACAATCATAAACTCACAATCATTCAATCACAATCATACAATCACAATCATACAATCACAATCATACAATCACAATCATACAATCACAATCATACAATCAAAATCATACAATCGCAATCATACGATCACAATCATACAATCACAATCATACAAAAACAATCATACAATCACAATCATACAATCACAATCGTACAATCGCAGTCGAACCATGACAGCCATACGATCACAATCATACAATCACAATCATACACTCGCAATCTTACAATCACAATAATACAATCACAATCATACAATCACAATCATACAATCACTATGATACAATCACAATCATACAATCACAATCATACAATCGCAATCAAACAATCACAATCAGATGATCGCAATCATACGATCACAATAATACACTCACAATAATTCAATCTCAATCATGCGATCACAATCACACAATCACAATCATACAATCGCAATCATACAATCACAATCATACAATCAAAATCATACAATCGCAATCATACGATCACAATCATACGATCACAATCATACAATCACAATCATACAATCACAATCATACAATCACAATCATACGATCACAATCATACGATGACAATCATACAATTACTACTATACAATCATAATCATACAAAAACAATCATACAATCACAATCATACAATCACAATCATACAATCACAATAATACAATCACAATCATACAATCACAATCATACAATCACAATCATACAATCACAATCATACAATCACAATCATACAATCACAATCATACTATGACAATCATACAATCAAAATCATACAATTACAATCATACAATCACAATCATACTATCGCAATCATTCAATCACGATAATACAATCACAATCGTACAATCGCAATCGAACAATCACAACGATACGATCACAATCATACAATCACAATCATACAATCACAATCATACAATCACAATCATACAATCACAATCATACAATCACAATCATACAATCACAATCATAAAATCACAATCATACAATCACAATCATACAATCACAATCATACAATCACAATCATACAATCACAATCATACAATCACAATCATACAATCACAATCATACAATCACAATCATACAATCACAATCATACAATCACAATCATACAATCACAATCATACAATAACAATACTACAGTCGCCATTATACAATCACAATCATACAATGACAATCATATAATCACAATCATACAATCGCAATCATACAGTCACAATCATACAATCACAATCATACAATCACAATCATACAATCACAGTCATACAATCACAATCATACAATCACAATCATACAATCGCAATCATACAATCACAATCATACAATCACAATCATACAATCACAATCATACACTCGCAATCTTACAATCACAATCATACAATCACAATCATACAATCATAATCATACAATCACAATCATACAATCACTATCATACAATCACAATCATACAATCACAATCATACAATCACAATCATACAATCACAATCATACAATCACAATCATACAATCACAATCATACAATCACAATCATACAATCACAATCATACAATCACAATCATACAATCACAATCATACAATCACAATCATACAATCGCAATCATACAATCACAATCATACAATCAAAATCATACAATCGCAATCATACGATCACAATCATACGATCACAATCATACAATCACAATCATACTATAACAATCATACAATCAATATCATACAATCACAATCATACAATCACAATCATACTATCACAATCATTCAATCACGATAATACAATCACAATCGTACAATCGCAATCGAACAATCGCAACCATACGATCACAATCATACAATCACAATCATACAATCACAATCATGCACTCGCAATCATACAATCACAATCATACTATCACAATCACACAATCACAATCATACAATCACAATCATACTATCACAATCATACAATCACAATCATACAATCACAATCATACAATCACAATAATAGAACCATAATTATACAACCACAATCAAACGATCACAGTCGCACAATCACAATCATACAATCACAATCATACAATCACAATCATACAATCACAATCATACAATCACAATCATACAATCACAATCATACAATCACAATCATACAATCACAATCATACAATCACAATCATACAATCACAATCATACAATCACAATCATACAATCACAATCATACAATCACAATCATACAATCACAATCATACAATCACAATCATACAATCACAATAATACAATCAACATCATACAATCACAATCATACAATCACAATCATACAATCACAATACTACAGTCGCCATTATCCAATCACAATCATACAATCACAATCATACAATCACAATCATACAATCACCATCATACAATCACAATCATACAATCACAATCATACAATCACAATCATACAATCACAATACTACATTTACCATTATACAATCACAATCATACAATCACAATCATATAATCACAATCATACAATCACAATGATACAATCACCATCATACAATCACAATCATACAGTAACAATCATACGATGACAATCATACAATTACTACTATACAATCACAATCATACAAAAACAATCATACTATCACAATCATACAAACACAATCATACAATCACAATCATACAATCACTACCATACAATCACAATCATACAATCACAATCATACAATCACAATCATACAATCACAATCATGCACTCGCAATCATACAATCACAATCATACTATCACAATCACACAATCACAATCATATAATCACAACCATACAATCACAATCATAGAACCATAATTATAAAACCACAATCAAACTATCACAATCATACAATCACAATCATACAATCACAATCATACAATCACAATCATACAATCACAATACTACAGTCGCCATTATACAATCACAATCATACAATGACAATCATATAGTCACAATCATACAATCACAATGATACAATCACAATCATACAATCACAATCATACAAACACAATCATACAATCATAATCATACAATCGCAATCATAAAAAAACAATCATACAATCACAATCATGCAATCACAATCATACAATCACAATCATACAATCACAATCATACAATTACAATCATATAATCACAATCATACAACCGCAATCATACAATCACAATCATACAATCACAATCATACAATCACAATCATACAATCACAATACTACAGTCGCCATTATCCAATCACAATCATACAATCACAATCATACAATCACAATCATACAATCACAATCATACAATCACAATCCTACAATCACAATCATACAATCACAATACTACAGTCACCATTATACAATCACAATCATACAATCACAATCATATAATCACAATCATACAATCACAATGATACAATCACCATCATACAATCACAATCATACAGTAACAATCACACGATGACAATCATACAATTACTACTATACAATCACAATCATACAAAAACAACCATACTATCACAATCATACACACACAATCATACAATCACAATCATACAATCACCACCATACCATCACAATCATACTATCACAATCATACAATCACAATCATACAATCGCAATCAAACAATCACAATCATACGATCGCAATCATACAACACAATCATACACTCACAATCATTCAATCACAATCATACAAGCACAAACATACAACCACAACCATACAATCACAATCATACAATCACAATCATACAATCACAATCATACAATCACAATCATACAATCACAATCATACAATCACAATCATACAATCACAATCATACAATCACAATCATACAATCACAATCATACAATCACAATCATACAATCACAATCATACAATCACAATCATACAATCATAATCATATAATCACACTTATAAAATTGCAATCATACAATCGCAATCATACAATCATAATCATACCATCACAATCATACAGGCACAATCATACAATCACCATCATACTATCACAATCATACAATCACAATCATACAATCACAATCATACAATCACAATCATACAATCACAATCATACTATGACAATCATACAATCAAAATCATACAATCACAATCATACAATCACAATCATACTATCACAATCATTCAATCACGATAATACAATCACAATCGTACAATCGCTATCGAACAATCACAACCATACGATCACAATCATACAATCACAACCGTACAATCACAATCATGCACTCGCAATCATACAATCACAATCATACTATCACAATCACACAATCACAATCATACAATCACAATAATAGAACCATAATTATACAACCACAATCAAACGATCACAATCGTACAATCACAATCATACAATCACAATCATACAATCACAATCATACAATCACAATCATACAATCACAATCATACAATCACAATCATACAATCACAATCATACAATCACAATCATACAATCACAATCATACAATCACAATACTACAGGCGCCATTATACAATCACAATCATACAATGACAATCATATAATCACAATCATACAATCACAATGATACAATCACAATCATACAATCACAATCATACAAACACAATCATACAATCATAATCATGCAATAACAATCATACAATCAAAATCATACAAGCGCAATCATACGATCACAATCATACAAACACAATCAAAGAATCACAATCATACAATCACAATCATACAATCACAATCATACAAAAACAATCATACAATCACAATCATACAATCGCAATCATACAATTACAATCACCCAAATACAATCATACAATCACAATCATACAATCACAATAATACAATCGCAATCAAACAATCACAATCATACGATCGCAATCATACAACCACAATCATACACTCACAATCATTCAATCACAATCATACAATCACAATCATACAAAAACAATCATACAATCACAATCATGCAATCACAATCATACAATCGCAATCAAACAATCACAATCATACGATCGCAATCATACAATCACAATCATACACTCACAATCATTCAATCACAATCATACAATCACAATCATACAATCACAATCATACAATCACAATCATACAATCACAATCATACAATCATAATCATATAATCACACTCATAAAATTGCAATCATACAATCGCAATCATACGATCACAATCATAAACTCACAATCATTCAATCACAATCATACAATCACAATCATACAATCACAATCATACAATCACAATCATACAATCACAATCATACAATCAAAATCATACAATCGCAATCATACGATCACAATCATACGATGACAATCATACAATTACTACTATACAATCACAATCATACAAATACAATCATACAATCACAATCATACTATAACAATCATACAATCAAAATCATACAATCACAATCATACAATCACAATCATACACTCACAATCATTCAATCACAATCATACAATCACAATACTACAGTCGCCATTATCCAATCACAATCATACAATCACAATCATACAATCACAATCATACAATCACAATCATACAATCACAATCATACAATCACAATCATACAATCACAATCATACAATCACAATCATACAATCACAATCATACAATCACAATACTACAGTCACCATTATACAATCACAATCATACAATCACAATCATATAATCACAATCATACAATCACAATGATACAATCACCATCATACAATCACAATCATACAATCACAATCATACAATCACTATCATACAATCACTATCATACAATCACAATCATACAATCACAATCATACAATCGCAATCATACAATCGCAATCAAACAATCACCATCAGACGATCGCAATCATACGATCACAATCATAAACTCACAATCATTCAATCACAATCATACAATCACAATCATACAATCACAATCATACAATCACAATCATACAATCACAATCATACAATCACAATCATAAATTCAAAATCATACAATCGCAATCATACGATCACAATCATACAATCACAATCATACAAAAACAATCATACAATCACAATCATACAATCACAATCGTACAATCGCAGTCGAACCATGACAGCCATACGATCACAATCATACAATCACAATCATACAATCACAATCATACACTCGCAATCTTACAATCACAATAATACAATCACAATCATACAATCACAATCATACAATCACAATGATACAATCACTATGATACAACCACAATCATACAATCACAATCATACAATCGCAATCAAACAATCACAATCAGACGATCGCAATCATACGATCACAATAATACACTCACAATAATTCAATCTCAATCATGCGATCACAATCACACAATCACAATCATACAATCGCAATCATACAATCACAATCATACAATCAAAATCATACAATCGCAATCATACGATCACAATCATACGATCACAATCATACAATCACAATCATACAATCACAATCATACAATCACAATCATACGATCACAATCATACGATGACAATCATACAATTACTACTATACAATCATAATCATACAAAAACAATCATACAATCACAATCATACAATCACAATCATACAATCACAATAATACAATCACAATCATACAATCACAATCATACAATCACAATCATACAATCACAATCATACAATCACAATCATACTATGACAATCATACAATCAAAATCATACAATTACAATCATACAATCACAATCATACTATCGCAATCATTCAATCACAATCATACAATCACAATACTACAGTCGCTATTATCCAATCACAATCATACAATCACAATCATACAATCACAATCATACAATCACAATCATACAATCACAATCATACAATCACAATCATACAATCACAATACTACAGTCACCATTATACAATCACAATCATACAATCACAATCATATAATCACAATCATACAATCACAATGATACAATCACAATCATACAATCACAATCATACAATCACAATCATACAATCACAATCATACAATCACAATCATACAGGCACAATCAAACAATCACTATCATACAATCACAATCATACAAAAACAATCATACAATCACAATCATACAATCACAATCGTACAATCGCAGTCGAACAATGACAACCATACGATCACAATCATACAATCACAATCATATAATCACAATCATACACTCGCAATCTTACAATCACAATCATACAATCAATATCATACAATCACAATCATACAATCACAATCATACAATCACAATCATACAATCGCAATCAAACAATCACAATCAGACGATCGCAATCATACCATCACAATCATAAAGTCACAATCATTCAATCACAATCATACAATCACAATCATACAATCACAATCATACAATCACAATCATACAATCACAATCATACAATCACAATCATACAATCAAAATCATACAATCGCAATCATACGATCACAATCATACGATGACAATCATACAATTACTACTATACAATCACAATCATACAAATACAATCATACAATCACAATCATACTATAACAATCATACAATCAAAATCATACAATCACAATCATACAATCACAATCATACACTCACAATCATTCAATCACAATCATACAATCACAATACTACAGTCGCCATTATCCAATCACAATCATACAATCACAATCATACAATCACAATCATACAATCACAATCATACAATCACAATCATACAATCACAATCATACAATCACAATCATACGATGACAATCATACAATTACTACTATACAATCATAATCATACAAAAACAGTCATACAATCACAATCATACAATCACAATCATACAATCACAATAATACAATCAACATCATACAATCACAATCATACAATCACAATCATACAATCACAATACTACAGTCGCCATTATCCAATCACAATCATACAATCACAATCATACAATCACAATCATACAATCACAATCATACAATCACAATCATACAATCACAATCATACAATCACAATCATACAATCACAATACTACAGTCACCATTATACAATCACAATCATACAATCACAATCATATAATCACAATCATACAATCACAATGATACAATCACCATCATACAATCACAATCATACAGTAACAATCATACGATGACAATCATACAATTACTACTACACAATCACAATCATACAAAAACAATCATACTATCACAATCATACAAACACAATCATACAATCACAATCATACAATCACTACCATACAATCACAATCATACAATCACAATCATACAATCACAATCATACAATCACAATCATGCACTCGCAATCATACAATCACAATCATACTATCACAATCACACAATCACAATCATATAATCACAATCATACAATCACAATCATAGAACCATAATTATAAAATCACAATCAAACGATCACAATCATACAATCACAATCATACAATCACAATCATACAATCACAATCATACAATCACAATCATACAATCACAATCATACAATCACAATCATACAATCACAATACTACAGTCGCCATTATACAATCACAATCATACAATGACAATCATATAGTCACAATCATACAATCACAATGATACAATCACAATCATACAATCACAATCATACAAACACAATCATACAATCATAATCATACAATCACAATCATAAAAAAACAATCATACAATCACAATCATGCAATCACAATCATACAATCACAATCATACAATCACAATCATACAATCACAATGATACAATCACCATCATACAATCACAATCATACAGTAACAATCACACGATGACAATCATACAATGACTACTATACAATCACAATCATACAAAAACAACCATACTATCACAATCATACAAACACAATCATACAATCACAATCATACAATCACTACCATACCATCACAATCATACTATCACAATCATACAATCACAATCATACAATCGCAATCAAACAATCACAATCATACGATCGCAATCATACAATCACAATCATACACTCACAATCATTCAATCACAATCATACAAGCACAATCATACAATCACAATCATACAATCACAATCATACAATCACAATCATACAATCACAATCATACAATCACAATCATACAATCACAATCATACAATCACAATCATACAATCACAATCATACAATCACAATCATACAATCACAATCATACAATCACAATCATACAATCACAATCATACAATCACAATCATACAATCATAATCATATAATCACACTTATAAAATTGCAATCATACAATCGCAATCATACAATCATAATCATACCATCACAATCATACAGGCACAATCATACAATCACCATCATACAATCACAATCATACAATCACAATCATACAATCACAATCATACAATCACAATCATACAATCACAATCATACTATGACAATCATACAATCAAAATCATACAATCACAATCATACAATCACAATCATACTATCACAATCATTCAATCACGATAATACAATCACAATCGTACAATCGCTATCGAACAATCACAACCATACGATCACAATCATACAATCACAACCGTACAATCACAATCATGCACTCGCAATCATACAATCACAATCATACTATCACAATCACACAATCACAATCATACAATCACAATCATACAATCACAATCATACAATCACAATCATACAATCACTACCATACAATCACAATCATACAATCAAAATCATACAATCACAATCATACAATCGCAATCAAACAATCACCACCAGACGATCGCAATCATACGATCACAATCATAAACTCACAATCATTCAATCACAATCATACAATCACAATCATACAATCACAATCATACAATCACAATCATACAATCACAATCATACAATCAAAATCATACAATCGCAATCATACGATCACAATCATACAATCACAATCATACAAAAACAATCATACAATCACAATCATACAATCACAATCGTACAATCGCAGTCGAACCATGACAGCCATACGATCACAATCATACAATCACAATCATACACTCGCAATCTTACAATCACAATAATACAATCACAATCATACAATCACAATCATACAATCACTATGATACAATCACAATCATACAATCACAATCATACAATCGCAATCAAACAATCACAATCAGACGATCGCAATCATACGATCACAATAATACACTCACAATAATTCAATCTCAATCATGCGATCACAATCACACAATCACAATCATACAATCGCAATCATACAATCACAATCATACAATCAAAATCATACAATCGCAATCATACGATCACAATCATACGATCACAATCATACAATCACAATCATACAATCACAATCATACAATCACAATCATACGATCACAATCATACGATGACAATCATACAATTACTACTATACAATCATAATCATACAAAAACAATCATACAATCACAATCATACAATCACAATCATACAATCACAATAATACAATCACAATCATACAATCACAATCATACAATCACAATCATACAATCACAATCATACAATCACAATCATACTATGACAATCATACAATCAAAATCATACAATTACAATCATACAATCACAATCATACTATCGCAATCATTCAATCACGATAATACAATCACAATCGTACAATCGCAATCGAACAATCACAACGATACGATCACAATCATACAATCACAATCATACAATCACAATCATACAATCACAATCATACAATCACAATCATACAATCACAATCATACAATCACAATCATACAATCACAATCATAAAATCACAATCATACAATCACAATCATACAATCACAATCATACAATCACAATCATACAATCACAATCATACAATCACAATCATACAATCACAATCATACAATCACAATCATACAATCACAATCATACAATCACAATCATACAATCACAATCATACAATAACAATACTACAGTCGCCATTATACAATCACAATCATACAATGACAATCATATAATCACAATCATACAATCGCAATCATACAGTCACAATCATACAATCACAATCATACAATCACAATCATACAATCACAGTCATACAATCACAATCATACAATCACAATCATACAATCGCAATCATACAATCACAATCATACAATCACAATCATACAATCACAATCATACACTCGCAATCTTACAATCACAATCATACAATCACAATCATACAATCATAATCATACAATCACAATCATACAATCACTATCATACAATCACAATCATACAATCACAATCATACAATCACAATCATACAATCACAATCATACAATCACAATCATACAATCACAATCATACAATCACAATCATACAATCACAATCATACAATCACAATCATACAATCACAATCATACAATCGCAATCATACAATCACAATCATACAATCAAAATCATACAATCGCAATCATACGATCACAATCATACGATCACAATCATACAATCACAATCATACTATAACAATCATACAATCAATATCATACAATCACAATCATACAATCACAATCATACTATCACAATCATTCAATCACGATAATACAATCACAATCGTACAATCGCAATCGAACAATCGCAACCATACGATCACAATCATACAATCACAATCATACAATCACAATCATGCACTCGCAATCATACAATCACAATCATACTATCACAATCACACAATCACAATCATACAATCACAATCATACTATCACAATCATACAATCACAATCATACAATCACAATCATACAATCACAATAATAGAACCATAATTATACAACCACAATCAAACGATCACAGTCGCACAATCACAATCATACAATCACAATCATACAATCACAATCATACAATCACAATCATACAATCACAATCATACAATCACAATCATACAATCACAATCATACAATCACAATCATACAATCACAATCATACAATCACAATCATACAATCACAATCATACAATCACAATCATACAATCACAATCATACAATCACAATCATACAATCACAATCATACAATCACAATCATACAATCACAATCATACAATCAAAATCATACAATCGCAATCATACGGTCACAGTCATACGATCACAATCATACAATCACAATCATACAATCACAATCATACAAAAACAATCATACTATCACAATCATACAAACACAATCATACAATCACAATCATACAATCACTACCATACAATCACAATCATACAATCACAATCATACAATCACAATCATACAATCACAATCATGCACTCGCAATCATACAATCACAATCATACTATCACAATCACACAATCACAATCATATAATCACAACCATACAATCACAATCATAGAACCATAATTATAAAACCACAATCAAACTATCACAATCATACAATCACAATCATACAATCACAATCATACAATCACAATCATACAATCACAATCATACAATCACAATACTACAGTCGCCATTATACAATCACAATCATACAATGACAATCATATAGTCACAATCATACAATCACAATGATACAATCACAATCATACAATCACAATCATACAAACACAATCATACAATCATAATCATACAATCGCAATCATAAAAAAACAATCATACAATCACAATCATGCAATCACAATCATACAATCACAATCATACAATCACAATCATACAATTACAATCATATAATCACAATCATACAACCGCAATCATACAATCACAATCATACAATCACAATCATACAATCACAATCATACAATCACAATACTACAGTCGCCATTATCCAATCACAATCATACAATCACAATCATACAATCACAATCATACAATCACAATCATACAATCACAATCCTACAATCACAATCATACAATCACAATACTACAGTCACCATTATACAATCACAATCATACAATCACAATCATATAATCACAATCATACAATCACAATGATACAATCACCATCATACAATCACAATCATACAGTAACAATCACACGATGACAATCATACAATTACTACTATACAATCACAATCATACAAAAACAACCATACTATCACAATCATACACACACAATCATACAATCACAATCATACAATCACCACCATACCATCACAATCATACTATCACAATCATACAATCACAATCATACAATCGCAATCAAACAATCACAATCATACGATCGCAATCATACAACACAATCATACACTCACAATCATTCAATCACAATCATACAAGCACAAACATACAACCACAACCATACAATCACAATCATACAATCACAATCATACAATCACAATCATACAATCACAATCATACAATCACAATCATACAATCACAATCATACAATCACAATCATACAATCACAATCATACAATCACAATCATACAATCACAATCATACAATCATAATCATATAATCACACTTATAAAATTGCAATCATACAATCGCAATCATACAATCATAATCATACCATCACAATCATACAGGCACAATCATACAATCACCATCATACAATCACAATCATACAATCACAATCATACAATCACAATCATACAATCACAATCATACAATCACAATCATACTATGACAATCATACAATCAAAATCATACAATCACAATCATACAATCACAATCATACTATCACAATCATTCAATCACGATAATACAATCACAATCGTACAATCGCTATCGAACAATCACAACCATACGATCACAATCATACAATCACAACCGTACAATCACCATCATGCACTCGCAATCATACAATCACAATCATACTATCACAATCACACAATCACAATCATACAATCACAATAATAGAACCATAATTATACAACCACAATCAAACGATCACAATCGTACAATCACAATCATACAATCACAATCATACAATCACAATCATACAATCACAATCATACAATCACAATCATACAATCACAATCATACAATCACAATCATACAATCACAGTCATACAATCACAATACTACAGGCGCCATTATACAATCACAATCATACAATGACAATCATATAATCACAATCATACAATCACAATGATACAATCACAATCATACAATCACAATCATACAAACACAATCATACAATCATAATCATGCAATAACAATCATACAATCAAAATCATACAAGCGCAATCATACGATCACAATCATACAATCACAATCAAAGAATCACAATCATACAATCACAATCATACAATCACAATCATACAAAAACAATCATACAATCACAATCATACAATCGCAATCATACAATTACAATCACCCAAATACAATCATACAATCACAATCATACAATCACAATAATACAATCGCAATCAAACAATCACAATCATACGATCGCAATCATACAACCACAATCATACACTCACAATCATTCAATCACAATCATACAATCACAATCATACAAAAACAATCATACAATCACAATCATGCAATCACAATCATACAATCGCAATCAAACAATCACAATCATGCAATCACAATCATACAATCACAATCATACAATCACAATCATACAATTACAATCATATAATCACAATCATACAACCGCAATCATACAATCACAATCATACAATCACAATCATACAATCACAATCATACAATCACAATACTACAGTCGCCATTATCCAATCACAATCATACAATCACAATCATACAATCACAATCATACAATCACAATCATACAATCACAATCCTACAATCACAATCATACAATCACAATACTACAGTCACCATTATACAATCACAATCATACAATCACAATCATATAATCACAATCATACAATCACAATGATACAATCACCATCATACAATCACAATCATACAGTAACAATCACACGATGACAATCATACAATTACTACTATACAATCACAATCATACAAAAACAACCATACTATCACAATCATACACACACAATCATACAATCACAATCATACAATCACCACCATACCATCACAATCATACTATCACAATCATACAATCACAATCATACAATCGCAATCAAACAATCACAATCATACGATCGCAATCATACAACACAATCATACACTCACAATCATTCAATCACAATCATACAAGCACAAACATACAACCACAACCATACAATCACAATCATACAATCACAATCATACAATCACAATCATACAATCACAATCATACAATCACAATCATACAATCACAATCATACAATCACAATCATACAATCACAATCATACAATCACAATCATACAATCACAATCATACAATCACAATCATACAATCATAATCATATAATCACACTTATAAAATTGCAATCATACAATCGCAATCATACAATCATAATCATACCATCACAATCATACAGGCACAATCATACAATCACCATCATACAATCACAATCATACAATCACAATCATACAATCACAATCATACAATCACAATCATACAATCACAATCATACTATGACAATCATACAATCAAAATCATACAATCACAATCATACAATCACAATCATACTATCACAATCATTCAATCACGATAATACAATCACAATCGTACAATCGCTATCGAACAATCACAACCATACGATCACAATCATACAATCACAACCGTACAATCACCATCATGCACTCGCAATCATACAATCACAATCATACTATCACAATCACACAATCACAATCATACAATCACAATAATAGAACCATAATTATACAACCACAATCAAACGATCACAATCGTACAATCACAATCATACAATCACAATCATACAATCACAATCATACAATCACAATCATACAATCACAATCATACAATCACAATCATACAATCACAATCATACAATCACAATCATACAATCACAATCATACAATCACAATCATACAATCACAATACTACAGGCGCCATTATACAATCACAATCATACAATGACAATCATATAATCACAATCATACAATCACAATGATACAATCACAATCATACAATCACAATCATACAAACACAATCATACAATCATAATCATGCAATAACAATCATACAATCAAAATCATACAAGCGCAATCATACGATCACAATCATACAATCACAATCAAAGAATCACAATCATACAATCACAATCATACAATCACAATCATACAAAAACAATCATACAATCACAATCATACAATCGCAATCATACAATTACAATCACCCAAATACAATCATACAATCACAATCATACAATCACAATAATACAATCGCAATCAAACAATCACAATCATACGATCGCAATCATACAACCACAATCATACACTCACAATCATTCAATCACAATCATACAATCACAATCATACAAAAACAATCATACAATCACAATCATGCAATCACAATCATACAATCGCAATCAAACAATCACAATCATACGATCGCAATCATACAATCACAATCATACACTCACAATCATTCAATCACAATCATACAATCACAATCATACAATCACAATCATACAATCACAATCATACAATCACAATCATACAATCATAATCATATAATCACACTCATAAAATTGCAATCATACAATCGCAATCATACGATCACAATCATAAACTCACAATCATTCAATCACAATCATACAATCACAATCATACAATCACAATCATACAATCACAATCATACAATCACAATCATACAATCAAAATCATACAATCGCAATCATACGATCACAATCATACGATGACAATCATACAATTACTACTATACAATCACAATCATACAAATACAATCATACAATCACAATCATACTATAACAATCATACAATCAAAATCATACAATCACAATCATACAATCACAATCATACACTCACAATCATTCAATCACAATCATACAATCACAATACTACAGTCGCCATTATCCAATCACAATCATACAATCACAATCATACAATCACAATCATACAATCACAATCATACAATCACAATCATACAATCACAATCATACAATCACAATCATACAATCACAATCATACAATCACAATCATACAATCACAATACTACAGTCACCATTATACAATCACAATCATACAATCACAATCATATAATCACAATCATACAATCACAATGATACAATCACCATCATACAATCACAATCATACAATCACAATCATACAATCACTATCATACAATCACTATCATACAATCACAATCATACAATCACAATCATACAATCGCAATCATACAATCGCAATCAAACAATCACCATCAGACGATCGCAATCATACGATCACAATCATAAACTCACAATCATTCAATCACAATCATACAATCACAATCATACAATCACAATCATACAATCACAATCATACAATCACAATCATAAATTCAAAATCATACAATCGCAATCATACGATCACAATCATACAATCACAATCATACAAAAACAATCATACAATCACAATCATACAATCACAATCGTACAATCGCAGTCGAACCATGACAGCCATACGATCACAATCATACAATCACAATCATACAATCACAATCATACACTCGCAATCTTACAATCACAATAATACAATCACAATCATACAATCACAATCATACAATCACAATGATACAATCACTATGATACAACCACAATCATACAATCACAATCATACAATCGCAATCAAACAATCACAATCAGACGATCGCAATCATACGATCACAATAATACACTCACAATAATTCAATCTCAATCATGCGATCACAATCACACAATCACAATCATACAATCGCAATCATACAATCACAATCATACAATCAAAATCATACAATCGCAATCATACGATCACAATCATACGATCACAATCATACAATCACAATCATACAATCACAATCATACAATCACAATCATACGATCACAATCATACGATGACAATCATACAATTACTACTATACAATCATAATCATACAAAAACAATCATACAATCACAATCATACAATCACAATCATACAATCACAATAATACAATCACAATCATACAATCACAATCATACAATCACAATCATACAATCACAATCATACAATCACAATCATACTATGACAATCATACAATCAAAATCATACAATTACAATCATACAATCACAATCATACTATCGCAATCATTCAATCACAATCATACAATCACAATACTACAGTCGCTATTATCCAATCACAATCATACAATCACAATCATACAATCACAATCATACAATCACAATCATACAATCACAATCATACAATCACAATACTACAGTCACCATTATACAATCACAATCATACAATCACAATCATATAATCACAATCATACAATCACAATGATACAATCACAATCATACAATCACAATCATACAATCACAATCATACAATCACAATCATACAATCACAATCATACAGGCACAATCAAACAATCACTATCATACAATCACAATCATACAAAAACAATCATACAATCACAATCATACAATCACAATCGTACAATCGCAGTCGAACAATGACAACCATACGATCACAATCATACAATCACAATCATATAATCACAATCATACACTCGCAATCTTACAATCACAATCATACAATCAATATCATACAATCACAATCATACAATCACAATCATACAATCACAATCATACAATCGCAATCAAACAATCACAATCAGACGATCGCAATCATACCATCACAATCATAAAGTCACAATCATTCAATCACAATCATACAATCACAATCATACAATCACAATCATACAATCACAATCATACAATCACAATCATACAATCACAATCATACAATCAAAATCATACAATCGCAATCATACGATCACAATCATACGATGACAATCATACAATTACTACTATACAATCACAATCATACAAATACAATCATACAATCACAATCATACTATAACAATCATACAATCAAAATCATACAATCACAATCATACAATCACAATGATACAATCACAATCATACAATCACAATCATACAAACACAATCATACAATCATAATCATACAATCACAATCATAAAAAAACAATCATACAATCACAATCATGCAATCACAATCATACAATCACAATCATACAATCACAATCATACAATCACAATGATACAATCACCATCATACAATCACAATCATACAGTAACAATCACACGATGACAATCATACAATGACTACTATACAATCACAATCATACAAAAACAACCATACTATCACAATCATACAAACACAATCATACAATCACAATCATACAATCACTACCATACCATCACAATCATACTATCACAATCATACAATCACAATCATACAATCGCAATCAAACAATCACAATCATACGATCGCAATCATACAATCACAATCATACACTCACAATCATTCAATCACAATCATACAAGCACAATCATACAATCACAATCATACAATCACAATCATACAATCACAATCATACAATCACAATCATACAATCACAATCATACAATCACAATCATACAATCACAATCATACAATCACAATCATACAATCACAATCATACAATCACAATCATACAATCACAATCATACAATCACAATCATACAATCACAATCATACAATCACAATCATACAATCACAATCATACAATCATAATCATATAATCACACTTATAAAATTGCAATCATACAATCGCAATCATACAATCATAATCATACCATCACAATCATACAGGCACAATCATACAATCACCATCATACAATCACAATCATACAATCACAATCATACAATCACAATCATACAATCACAATCATACAATCACAATCATACTATGACAATCATACAATCAAAATCATACAATCACAATCATACAATCACAATCATACTATCACAATCATTCAATCACGATAATACAATCACAATCGTACAATCGCTATCGAACAATCACAACCATACGATCACAATCATACAATCACAACCGTACAATCACAATCATGCACTCGCAATCATACAATCACAATCATACTATCACAATCACACAATCACAATCATACAATCACAATCATACAATCACAATCATACAATCACAATCATACAATCACAATCATACAATCACAATCATACAATCACAATCATACAATCACAATACTACAGGCGCCATTATACAATCACAATCATACAATGACAATCATATAATCACAATCATACAATCACAATGATACAATCACAATCATACAATCACAATCATACAAACACAATCATACAATCATAATCATGCAATAACAATCATACAATCAAAATCATACAAGCGCAATCATACGATCACAATCATACAATCACAATCAAAGAATCACAATCATACAATCACAATCATACAATCACAATCATACAAAAACAATCATACAATCACAATCATACAATCGCAATCATACAATTACAATCACAATAATACAATCGCAATCAAACAATCACAATCATACGATCGCAATCATACAACCACAATCATACACTCACAATCATTCAATCACAATCATACAATCACAATCATACAAAAACAATCATACAATCACAATCATGCAATCACAATCATACAATCGCAATCAAACAATCACAATCATACGATCGCAATCATACAATCACAATCATACACTCACAATACTACAGTCGCCATTATACAATCACAATCATACAATGACAATCATATAGTCACAATCATACAATCACAATGATACAATCACAATCATACAATCACAATCATACAAACACAATCATACAATCATAATCATACAATCACAATCATAAAAAAACAATCATACAATCACAATCATGCAATCACAATCATACAATCACAATCATACAATCACAATCATACAATCACAATGATACAATCACCATCATACAATCACAATCATACAGTAACAATCACACGATGACAATCATACAATGACTACTATACAATCACAATCATACAAAAACAACCATACTATCACAATCATACAAACACAATCATACAATCACAATCATACAATCACTACCATACCATCACAATCATACTATCACAATCATACAATCACAATCATACAATCACAATCAAACAATCACAATCATACGATCGCAATCATACAATCACAATCATACACTCACAATCATTCAATCACAATCATACAAGCACAATCATACAATCACAATCATACAATCACAATCATACAATCACAATCATACAATCACAATCATACAATCACAATCATACAATCACAATCATACAATCACAATCATACAATCACAATCATACAACCACAATCATACAATCACAATCATACAATCACAATCATACAATCACAATCATACAATCACAATCATACAATCATAATCATATAATCACACTTATAAAATCGCAATCATACAATCGCAATCATACAATCATAATCATACCATCACAATCATACAGGCACAATCATACAATCACCATCATACAATCACAATCATACAATCACAATCATACAATCACAATCATACAATCACAATCATACAATCACAATCATACTATGACAATCATACAATCAAAATCATACAATCACAATCATACAATCACAATCATACTATCACAATCATTCAATCACGATAATACAATCACAATCGTACAATCGCTATCGAACAATCACAACCATACGATCACAATCATACAATCACAACCGTACAATCACAATCATGCACTCGCAATCATACAATCACAATCATACTATCACAATCACACAATCACAATCATACAATCACAATCATACAATCACAATCATACAATCACAATCATACAATCACAATCATACAATCACAATCATACAATCACAATCATACAATCACAATAATAGAACCATAATTATACAACCACAATCAAACGATCACAATCGTACAATCACAATCATACAATCACAATCATACAATCACAATCATACAATCACAATCATACAATCACAATCATACAATCACAATCATACAATCACAATCATACAATCACAATCATACAATCACAATACTACAGGCGCCATTATACAATCACAATCATACAATGACAATCATATAATCACAATCATACAATCACAATGATACAATCACAATCATACAATCACAATCATACAAACACAATCATACAATCATAATCATGCAATAACAATCATACAATCAAAATCATACAAGCGCATTCATACGATCACAATCATACAATCACAATCAAAGAATCACAATCATACAATCACAATCATACAATCACAATCATACAAAAACAATCATACAATCACAATCATACAATCGCAATCATACAATTACAATCACCCAAATACAATCATACAATCACAATAATACAATCGCAATCAAACAATCACAATCATACGATCGCAATCATACAACCACAATCATACACTCACAATCATTCAATCACAATCATACAATCACAATCATACAAAAACAATCATACAATCACAATCATGCAATCACAATCATACAATCGCAATCAAACAATCACAATCATACGATCGCAATCATACAATCACAATCATACACTCACAATCATTCAATCACAATCATACAATCACAATCATACAATCACAATCATACAATCACAATCATACAATCACAATCATACAATCACAATCATACAATCATAATCATATAATCACACTCATAAAATTGCAATCATACAATCGCAATCATACGATCACAATCATACGATGACAATCATACAATTACTACTATACAATCACAATCATACAAATACAATCATACAATCACAATCATACTATAACAATCATACAATCAAAATCATACAATCACAATCATACAATCACAATCATACACTCACAATCATTCAATCACAATCATACAATCACAATACTACAGTCGCCATTATCCAATCACAATCATACAATCACAATCATACAATCACAATCATACAATCACAATCATACAATCACAATCATACAATCACAATCATACAATCACAATCATACAATCACAATCATACAATCACAATCATACGATGACAATCATACAATTACTACTATACAATCATAATCATACAAAAACAGTCATACAATCACAATCATACAATCACAATCATACAATCACAATAATACAATCAACATCATACAATCACAATCATACAATCACAATCATACAATCACAATACTACAGTCGCCATTATCCAATCACAATCATACAATCACAATCATACAATCACAATCATACAATCACAATCATACAATCACAATCATACAATCACAATACTACAGTCACCATTATACAATCACAATCATACAATCACAATCATATAATCACAATCATACAATCACAATGATACAATCACCATCATACAATCACAATCATACAGTAACAATCATACGATGACAATCATACAATTACTACTACACAATCACAATCATACAAAAACAATCATACTATCACAATCATACAAACACAATCATACAATCACAATCATACAATCACTACCATACAATCACAATCATACAATCACAATCATACAATCACAATCATACAATCACAATCATGCACTCGCAATCATACAATCACAATCATACTATCACAGTCACACAATCACAATCATATAATCACAATCATACAATCACAATCATAGAACCATAATTATAAAACCACAATCAAACGATCACAATCATACAATCACAATCATACAATCACAATCATACAATCACAATCATACAATCACAATCATACAATCACAATCATACAATCACAATCATACAATCACAATCATACAATCACAATACTACAGTCGCCATTATACAATCACAATCATACAATGACAATCATATAGTCACAATCATACAATCACAATGATACAATCACAATCATACAATCACAATCATACAAACACAATCATACAATCATAATCATACAATCACAATCATAAAAAAACAATCATACAATCACAATCATGCAATCACAATCATACAATCACAATCATACAATCACAATCATACAATCACAATGATACAATCACCATCATACAATCACAATCATACAGTAACAATCACACGATGACAATCATACAATGACTACTATACAATCACAATCATACAAAAACAACCATACTATCACAATCATACAAACACAATCATACAATCACAATCATACAATCACTACCATACCATCACAATCATACTATCACAATCATACAATCACAATCATACAATCGCAATCAAACAATCACAATCATACGATCGCAATCATACAATCACAATCATACACTCACAATCATTCAATCACAATCATACAAGCACAATCATACAATCACAATCATACAATCACAATCATACAATCACAATCATACAATCACAATCATACAATCACAATCATACAATCACAATCATACAATCACAATCATACAATCACAATCATACAATCACAATCATACAATCACAATCATACAATCACAATCATACAATCACAATCATACAATCACAATCATACAATCATAATCATATAATCACACTTATAAAGTTGCAATCATACAATCGCAATCATACAATCATAATCATACCATCACAATCATACAGGCACAATCATACAATCACCATCATACAATCACAATCATACAATCACAATCATACAATCACAATCATACAACCACAATCATACAATCACAATCATACTATGACAATCATACAATCAAAATCATACAATCACAATCATACAATCACAATCATACTATCACAATCATTCAATCACAATCATACAATCACAATAATAGAACCATAATTATACAACCACAATCAAACGATCACAATCGTACAATCACAATCATACAATCACAATCATACAATCACAATCATACAATCACAATCATACAATCACAATCATACAATCACAATCATACAATCACAATAATAGAACCATAATTATACAACCACAATCAAACGATCACAATCGTACAATCACAATCATACAATCACAATCATACAATCACAATCATACAATCACAATCATACAATCACAATCATACAATCACAATCATACAATCACAATCATACAATCACAATACTACAGGCGCCATTATACAATCACAATCATACAATGACAATCATATAATCACAATCATACAATCACAATGATACAATCACAATCATACAATCACAATCATACAAACACAATCATACAATCATAATCATGCAATAACAATCATACAATCAAAATCATACAAGCGCAATCATACGATCACAATCATACAATCACAATCAAAGAATCACAATCATACAATCACAATCATACAATCACAATCATACAAAAACAATCATACAATCACAATCATACAATCGCAATCATACAATTACAATCACCCAAATACAATCATACAATCACAATCATACAATCACAATAATACAATCGCAATCAAACAATCACAATCATACGATCGCAATCATACAACCACAATCATACACTCACAATCATTCAATCACAATCATACAATCACAATCATACAATCACAATCGTACAATCGCAGTCGAACCATGACAGCCATACGATCACAATCATACAATCACAATCATACAATCACAATCATACACTCGCAATCTTACAATCACAATAATACAATCACAATCATACAATCACAATCATACAATCACAATCATACAATCACAATCATACAATCACTATGATACAATCACAATCATACAATCACAATCATACAATCGCAATCAAACAATCACAATCAGACGATCGCAATCATACGATCACAATAATACACTCACAATAATTCAATCTCAATCATGCGATCACAATCACACAATCACAATCATACAATCGCAATCATACAATCACAATCATACAATCAAAATCATACAATCGCAATCATACGATCACAATCATACGATCACAATCATACAATCACAATCATACAATCACAATCATACAATCACAATCATACGATCACAATCATACGATGACAATCATACAATTACTACTATACAATCATAATCATACAAAAACAATCATACAATCACAATCATACAATCACAATCATACAATCACAATAATACAATCACAATCATACAATCACAATCATACAATCACAATCATACAATCACAATCATACAATCACAATCATACTATGACAATCATACAATCAAAATCATACAATTACAATCATACAATCACAATCATACTATCGCAATCATTCAATCACAATCATACAATCACAATACTACAGTCGCTATTATCCAATCACAATCATACAATCACAATCATACAATCACAATCATACAATCACAATCATACAATCACAATCATACAATCACAATCATACAATCACAATCATACAATCACAATACTACAGTCACCATTATACAATCAAAATCATACAATCACAATCATATAATCACAATCATACAATCACAATGATACAATCACCATCATACAATCACAATCATACAATCACAATCATACAATCACAATCATACAATCACAATCATACAGGCACAATCAAACAATCACTATCATACAATCACAATCATACAAAAACAATCATACAATCACAATCATACAATCACAATCGTACAATCGCAGTCGAACAATGACAACCATACGATCACAATCATACAATCACAATCATATAATCACAATCATACACTCGCAATCTTACAATCACAATCATACAATCAATATCATACAATCACAATCATACAATCACAATCATACAATCACAATCATACAATCGCAATCAAACAATCACAATCAGACGATCGCAATCATACGATCACAATCATAAACTCACAATCATTCAATCACAATCATACAATCACAATCATACAATCACAATCATACAATCACAATCATACAATCACAATCATACAATCACAATCATACAATCACAATCATACAATCACAATCATACAATCACAATCATACAATCGCAATCATACAATCAAAATCATACAATCGCAATCATACGATCACAATCATACGATGACAATCATACAATTACTACTATACAATCACAATCATACAAATACAATCATACAATCACAATCATACTATAACAATCATACAATCAAAATCATACAATCACAATCATACAATCACAATCATACACTCACAATCATTCAATCACAATCATACAATCACAATACTACAGTCGCCATTATCCAATCACAATCATACAATCACAATCATACAATCACAATCATACAATCACAATCATACAATCACAATCATACAATCACAATACTACAGTCACCATTATACAATCACAATCATACAATCACAATCATATAATCACAATCATACAATCACAATGATACAATCACCATCATACAATCACAATCATACAATCACAATCATACAATCACAATCATACAATCACTATCATACAATCACAATCATACAATCACAATCATACAATCACAATCATACAATCACTATGATACAATCACAATCATACAATCACAATCATACAATCACAATAATACAATCACAATCATACAATCACAATCATACAATCACAATCATACAATCACAATCATACAATCACAATCATACTATGACAATCATACAATCAAAATCATACAATTACAATCATACAATCACAATCATACTATCGCAATCATTCAATCACGATAATACAATCACAATCGTACAATCGCAATCGAACAATCACAACGATACGATCACAATCATACAATCACAATCATACAATCACAATCATACAATCACAATCATACAATCACAATCATACAATCACAATCATACAATCACAATCATACAATCACAATCATAAAATCACAATCATACAATCACAATCATACAATCACAATCATACAATCACAATCATACAATCACAATCATACAATCACAATCATACAATCACAATCATACAATCACAATCATACAATCACAATCATACAATCACAATCATACAATCACAATACTACAGTCGCCATTATACAATCACAATCATACAATGACAATCATATAATCACAATCATACAATCGCAATCATACAGTCACAATCATACAATCACAATCATACAATCACAATCATACAATCACAGTCATACAATCACAATCATACAATCACAATCATACAATCACAATCATACAATCACAATCATACAATCACAATCATACACTCGCAATCTTACAATCACAATCATACAATCACAATCATACAATCATAATCATACAATCACAATCATACAATCACTATCATACAATCACAATCATACAATCACAATCATACAATCACAATCATACAATCACAATCATACAATCACAATCATACAATCACAATCATACAATCACAATCATACAATCACAATCATACAATCACAATCATACAATCACAATCATACAATCGCAATCATACAATCACAATCATACAATCAAAATCATACAAACGCAATCATACGATCACAATCATACGATCACAATCATACAATCACAATCATACTATAACAATCATACAATCAATATCATACAATCACAATCATACAATCACAATCATACTATCACAATCATTCAATCACGATAATACAATCACAATCGTACAATCGCAATCGAACAATCGCAACCATACGATCACAATCATACAATCACAATCATACAATCACAATCATGCACTCGCAATCATACAATCACAATCATACTATCACAATCATACAATCACAATCATACAATCACAATCATACAATCACAATAATAGAACCATAATTATACAACCACAATCAAACGATCACAATCGCAGAATCACAATCATACAATCACAATCATACAATCACAATCATACAATCACAATCATACAATCACAATCATACAATCACAATCATACAATCACAATCATACAATCACAATCATACAATCACAATCATACAATCACAATCATACAATCACAATCATACAATCACAATCATACAATCACAATCATACAATCACAATCATACAATCACAATCATACAATCACAATCATACAATCACAATCATACAATCACAATCATACAATCACAATCATACAATCACAATCATACAATCACAATCATACAATCACAATCATACAATCACAATACTACAGTCGCCATTATACAATCACAATCATACAATGACAATCATATAATCACAATCATACAATCGCAATCATACAGTCACAATCATACAATCACAATCATACAATCACAATCATACAATCACAGTCATACAATCACAATCATACAATCACAATCATACAATCACAATCATACAATCACAATCATACAATCACAATCATACACTCGCAATCTTACAATCACAATCATACAATCACAATCATACAATCATAATCATACAATCACAATCATACAATCACTATCATACAATCACAATCATACAATCACAATCATACAATCACAATCATACAATCACAATCATACAATCACAATCATACAATCACAATCATACAATCACAATCATACAATCACAATCATACAATCACAATCATACAATCACAATCATACAATCGCAATCATACAATCACAATCATACAATCAAAATCATACAAACGCAATCATACGATCACAATCATACGATCACAATCATACAATCACAATCATACTATAACAATCATACAATCAATATCATACAATCACAATCATACAATCACAATCATACTATCACAATCATTCAATCACGATAATACAATCACAATCGTACAATCGCAATCGAACAATCGCAACCATACGATCACAATCATACAATCACAATCATACAATCACAATCATGCACTCGCAATCATACAATCACAATCATACTATCACAATCATACAATCACAATCATACAATCACAATCATACAATCACAATAATAGAACCATAATTATACAACCACAATCAAACGATCACAATCGCAGAATCACAATCATACAATCACAATCATACAATCACAATCATACAATCACAATCATACAATCACAATCATACAATCACAATCATACAATCACAATCATACAATCACAATCATACAATCACAATCATACAATCACAATCATACAATCACAATCATACAATCACAATCATACAATCACAATCATACAATCACAATCATACAATCACAATCATACAATCACAATCATACAATCACAATCATACAATCAAAATCATACAATCGCAATCATACGGTCACAGTCATACGATCACAATCATACAATCACAATCATACAATCATAATCATACAATCACAATCATACAATCACAATCATACAATCACAATCATACAATCACAATCATACAATCACAATCATACGATGACAATCATACAATTACTACTATACAATCATAATCATACAAAAACAGTCATACAATCACAATCATACAATCACAATCATACAATCACAATAATACAATCAAAATCATACAATCACAATCATACAATCACAATACTACAGTCGCCATTATCCAATCACAATCATACAATCACAATCATACAATCACAATCATACAATCACAATCATACAATCACAATCATACAATCACAATCATACAATCACAATCATACAATCACAATCATACAATCACAATACTACAGTCACCATTATACAATCACAATCATACAATCACAATCATATAATCACAATCATACAATCACAATCATAGAACCATAATTATAAAACCACAATCAAACGATCACAATCATACAATCACAATCATACAATCACAATCATACAATCACAATCATACAATCACAATCATACAATCACAATCATACAATCACAATCATACAATCACAATCATACAATCACAATACTACAGTCGCCATTATACAACCACAATCATACAATGACAATCATATAGTCACAATCATACAATCACAATGATACAATCACAATCATACAAACACAATCATACAAACACAATCATACAATCATAATCATACAATCACAATCATAAAAAAACAATCATACAATCACAATCATGCAATCACAATCATACAATCACAATCATACAATCACAATCATACAATTACAATCATACAATCACAATCATACAACCGCAATCATACAATCACAATCATACAATCACAATCATACAATCACAATACTACAGTCGCCATTATCCAATCACAATCATACAATCACAATCATACAATCACAATCATACAGGCACAATCAAACAATCACTATCATACAATCACAATCATACGATCACAATCATACAATCACAATCATATAATCACAATAATACAATCGCAATCAAACAATCACAATCATACGATCGCAATCATACAACCACAATCATACACTCACAATCATTCAATCACAATCATACAATCACAATCATACAAAAACAATCATACAATCACAATCATGCAATCACAATCATACAATCACAATCATACAATCACAATCATACAATCACAATCATACTATAACAATCATACAATCAAAATCACACAATCACAATCATACAATCACAATCATACAATCACAATCATAAAATCACAATCATACAATCACAATCATATAATCACAATCATACAATCACAATGATACAATCACAATCATACAATCACAATCATACAATCACAGTCATACAATCACAATCATACAATCACAATCATACAATCACAATCATACAATCACAATCATACACTCGCAATCTTACAATCACAATCATACAATCACAATCATACAATCATAATCATACAATCACAATCATACAATCACTATCATACAATCACAATCATACAATCACAATCATACAATCACAATCATACAATCACAATCATACAATCACAATCATACAATCACAATCATACAATCACAATCATACAATCACAATCATACAATCACAATCATACAATCACAATCATACAATCGCAATCATACAATCACAATCATACAATCAAAATCATACAAACGCAATCATACGATCACAATCATACGATCACAATCATACGATCACAATCATACAATCACAATCATACAATCACAATCATACAATCACAATCATACAATCACAATCATACAATCACAATCATACAATCACAATCATACAATCACAATCATACAATCACAATCATACAATCACAATCATACAATCACAATCATACAATCACAATCATACGGTCACAGTCATACGATCACAATCATACAATCACAATCATACAATCATAATCATACAATCACAATCATACAATCACAATCATACAATCACAATCATACAATCACAATCATACAATCACAATCATACGATGACAATCATTCAATTACTACTATACAATCATAATCATACAAAAACAGTCATACAATCACAATCATACAATCACAATCATACAATCACAATAATACAATCAAAATCATACAATCACAATCATACAATCACAATACTACAGTCGCCATTATCCAATCACAATCATACAATCACAATCATACAATCACAATCATACAATCACAATCATACAATCACAATCATACAATCACAATCATACAATTACAATACTACAGTCACCATTATACAATCACAATCATACAATCACAATCATATAATCACAATCATACAATCACAATCATAGAACCATAATTATAAAACCACAATCAAACGATCACAATCATACAATCACAATCATACAATCACAATCATACAATCACAATCATACAATCACAATCATACAATCACAATCATACAATCACAATCATACAATCACAATCATACAATCACAATACTACAGTCACCATTATACAATCACAATCATACAATCACAATCATATAATCACAATCATACAATCACAATGATACAATCACCATCATACAATCACAATCATACAGTAACAATCACACGATGACAATCATACAATTACTACTATACAATCACAATCATACAAAAACAATCATACTATCACAATCATACAAACACAGTCATACAATCACAATCATACAATCACTACCATACCATCACAATCATACTATCACAATCATACAATCACAATCATACAATCGCAATCAAACAATCACAATCATACGATCGCAATCATACAATCACAATCATACACTCACAATCATTCAATCACAATCATACAAGCACAATCATACAATCACAATCATACAATCACAATCATACAATCACAATCATACAATCACAATCATACTATGACAATCATACAATCAAAATCATACAATCACAATCATACAATCACAATCATACTATCACAATCATTCAATCACGATAATACAATCACAATCGTACAATCGCTATCGAACAATCACAACCATACGATCACAATCATACAATCACAATCATACAATCACAATACTACAGTCGCCATTATCCAATCACAATCATACAATCACAATCATACAATCACAATCATACAATCACAATCATACAATCACAATCATACAATCACAATACTACAGTCACCATTATACAATCACAATCATACAATCACAATCATATAATCACAATCATACAATCACAATGATACAATCACCATCATACAATCACAATCATACAGTAACAATCACACGATGACAATCATACAATTACTACTATACAATCACAATCATACAAAAACAATCATACTATCACAATCATACAAACACAGTCATACAATCACAATCATACAATCACTACCATACCATCACAATCATACTATCACAATCATACAATCACAATCATACAATCGCAATCAAACAATCACAATCATACGATCGCAATCATACAATCACAATCATACACTCACAATCATTCAATCACAATCATACAAGCACAATCATACAATCACAATCATACAATCACAATCATACAATCACAATCATACAATCACAATCATACTATGACAATCATACAATCAAAATCATACAATCACAATCATACAATCACAATCATACTATCACAATCATTCAATCACGATAATACAATCACAATCGTACAATCGCTATCGAACAATCACAACCATACGATCACAATCATACAATCACAATCATACAATCACAATCGTACAATCACAATCATACAATCACAATCATACAATCACAATCATACAATCACAATCATACAATCACAATCATACAATCACAATACTACAGGCGCCATTATACAATCACAATCATACAAAGACAATCATATAATCACAATCATACAATCACAATGATACAATCACAATGATACAATCACAATCATACAATCACAATCATACAAACACAATCATAGAATCATAATCATGCAATAACAATCGTACAATCAAAATCATACAAGCGCAATCATACGATCACAATCATACAATCACAATCAAAGAATCACAATCATACAATCACAATCATACAATCACAATCATACAAAAACAATCATACAATCACAATCATACAATCGCAATCATACAATTACAATCACCCAAATACAATCATACAATCACAATCATACAATCACAATAATACAATCGCAATCAAACAATCACAATCATACGATCGCAATCATACAACCACAATCATACACTCACAATCATTCAATCACAATCATACAATCACAATCATACAAAAACAATCATACAATCACAATCATGCAATCACAATCATACAATCACAATCATACAATCACAATCATACAATCACAATCATACTATAACAATCATACAATCAAAATCACACAATCACAATCATACAATCACAATCATACAATCACAATCATAAAATCACAATCATACAATCACAATCATATAATCACAATCATACAATCACAATGATACAATCACAATCATACGATCGCAATCATACAATCACAATCATACACTCACAATCATTCAATCACAATCATACAATCACAATACTACAGTCGCCATCATACAATCACAATCATACAATCACAATCATACAATCACAATCATACAGGCACAATCAAACAATCACTATCATACAATCACAATCATACAAAAACAATCATACAATCACAATCATACAATCACAATCGTACAATCGCAGTCGAACAATGACAACCATACGATCACAATCATACAATCACAATCATATAATCACAATCATACACTCGCAATCTTACAATCACAATCATACAATCAATATCATACAATCACAATCATACAATCACAATCATACAATCACAATCATACAATCACAATACTACAGTCGCCATCATACAATCACAATCATATAATCACAATCATACAATCACAATGATACAATCACAATCATACAATCACAATCATACAAACACAATCATACAATCATAATCATGCAATAACAATCATACAATCAAAATCATACAAGCGCAATCATACGATCACAATCATACAATCACAATCAAAGAATCACAATCATACAATCACAATCATACAATCACAATCATACAAAAACAATCATACAATCACAATCATACAATCGCAATCATACAATTACAATCACCCAAATACAATCATACAATCACAATCATACAATCACAATAATACAATCGCAATCAAACAATCACAATCATACGATCGCAATCATACAACCACAATCATACACTCACAATCATTCAATCACAATCATACAATCACAATCATACAATCACAATCGTACAATCGCAGTCGAACCATGACAGCCATACGATCACAATCATACAATCACAATCATACAATCACAATCATACACTCGCAATCTTACAATCACAATAATACAATCACAATCATACAATCACAATCATACAATCACAATCATACAATCACAATCATACAATCACTATGATACAATCACAATCATACAATCACAATCATACAATCGCAATCAAACAATCACAATCAGACGATCGCAATCATACGATCACAATAATACACTCACAATAATTCAATCTCAATCATGCGATCACAATCACACAATCACAATCATACAATCGCAATCATACAATCACAATCATACAATCAAAATCATACAATCGCAATCATACGATCACAATCATACGATCACAATCATACAATCACAATCATACAATCACAATCATACAATCACAATCATACGATCACAATCATACGATGACAATCATACAATTACTACTATACAATCATAATCATACAAAAACAATCATACAATCACAATCATACAATCACAATCATACAATCACAATAATACAATCACAATCATACAATCACAATCATACAATCACAATCATACAATCACAATCATACAATCACAATCATACTATGACAATCATACAATCAAAATCATACAATTACAATCATACAATCACAATCATACTATCGCAATCATTCAATCACAATCATACAATCACAATACTACAGTCGCTATTATCCAATCACAATCATACAATCACAATCATACAATCACAATCATACAATCACAATCATACAATCACAATCATACAATCACAATCATACAATCACAATCATACAATCACAATACTACAGTCACCATTATACAATCAAAATCATACAATCACAATCATATAATCACAATCATACAATCACAATGATACAATCACCATCATACAATCACAATCATACAATCACAATCATACAATCACAATCATACAATCACAATCATACAGGCACAATCAAACAATCACTATCATACAATCACAATCATACAAAAACAATCATACAATCACAATCATACAATCACAATCGTACAATCGCAGTCGAACAATGACAACCATACGATCACAATCATACAATCACAATCATATAATCACAATCATACACTCGCAATCTTACAATCACAATCATACAATCAATATCATACAATCACAATCATACAATCACAATCATACAATCACAATCATACAATCGCAATCAAACAATCACAATCAGACGATCGCAATCATACGATCACAATCATAAACTCACAATCATTCAATCACAATCATACAATCACAATCATACAATCACAATCATACAATCACAATCATACAATCACAATCATACAATCACAATCATACAATCACAATCATACAATCACAATCATACAATCACAATCATACAATCACAATCATACAATCAAAATCATACAATCGCAATCATACGATCACAATCATACGATGACAATCATACAATTACTACTATACAATCACAATCATACAAATACAATCATACAATCACAATCATACTATAACAATCATACAATCAAAATCATACAATCACAATCATACAATCACAATCATACACTCACAATCATTCAATCACAATCATACAATCACAATACTACAGTCGCCATTATCCAATCACAATCATACAATCACAATCATACAATCACAATCATACAATCACAATCATACAATCACAATCATACAATCACAATCATACAATCACAATACTACAGTCACCATTATACAATCACAATCATACAATCACAATCATATAATCACAATCATACAATCACAATGATACAATCACCATCATACAATCACAATCATACAATCACAATCATACAATCACAATCATACAATCACTATCATACAATCACAATCATACAATCACAATCATACAATCACAATCATACAATCACTATGATACAATCACAATCATACAATCACAATCATACAATCACAATAATACAATCACAATCATACAATCACAATCATACAATCACAATCATACAATCACAATCATACAATCACAATCATACAATCACAATCATACTATGACAATCATACAATCAAAATCATACAATTACAATCATACAATCACAATCATACTATCGCAATCATTCAATCACGATAATACAATCACAATCGTACAATCGCAATCGAACAATCACAACGATACGATCACAATCATACAATCACAATCATACAATCACAATCATACAATCACAATCATACAATCACAATCATACAATCACAATCATACAATCACAATCATACAATCACAATCATAAAATCACAATCATACAATCACAATCATACAATCACAATCATACAATCACAATCATACAATCACAATCATACAATCACAATCATACAATCGCAATCATACAATCACAATCATACAATCACAATCATACAATCACAATCATACAATCACAATACTACAGTCGCCATTATACAATCACAATCATACAATGACAATCATATAATCACAATCATACAATCGCAATCATACAGTCACAATCATACAATCACAATCATACAATCACAATCATACAATCACAGTCATACAATCACAATCATACAATCACAATCATACAATCACAATCATACAATCACAATCATACAATCACAATCATACACTCGCAATCTTACAATCACAATCATACAATCACAATCATACAATCATAATCATACAATCACAATCATACAATCACTATCATACAATCACAATCATACAATCACAATCATACAATCACAATCATACAATCACAATCATACAATCACAATCATACAATCACAATCATACAATCACAATCATACAATCACAATCATACAATCACAATCATACAATCACAATCATACAATCGCAATCATACAATCACAATCATACAATCAAAATCATACAAACGCAATCATACGATCACAATCATACGATCACAATCATACAATCACAATCATACTATAACAATCATACAATCAATATCATACAATCACAATCATACAATCACAATCATACTATCACAATCATTCAATCACGATAATACAATCACAATCGTACAATCGCAATCGAACAATCGCAACCATACGATCACAATCATACAATCACAATCATACAATCACAATCATGCACTCGCAATCATACAATCACAATCATACTATCACAATCATACAATCACAATCATACAATCACAATCATACAATCACAATAATAGAACCATAATTATACAACCACAATCAAACGATCACAATCGCAGAATCACAATCATACAATCACAATCATACAATCACAATCATACAATCACAATCATACAATCACAATCATACAATCACAATCATACAATCACAATCATACAATCACAATCATACAATCACAATCATACAATCACAATCATACAATCACAATCATACAATCACAATCATACAATCACAATCATACAATCACAATCATACAATCACAATCATACAATCACAATCATACAATCACAATCATACAATCACAATCATACAATCAAAATCATACAATCGCAATCATACGGTCACAGTCATACGATCACAATCATACAATCACAATCATACAATCATAATCATACAATCACAATCATACAATCACAATCATACAATCACAATCATACAATCACAATCATACAATCACAATCATACGATGACAATCATACAATTACTACTATACAATCATAATCATACAAAAACAGTCATACAATCACAATCATACAATCACAATCATACAATCACAATAATACAATCAAAATCATACAATCACAATCATACAATCACAATACTACAGTCGCCATTATCCAATCACAATCATACAATCACAATCATACAATCACAATCATACAATCACAATCATACAATCACAATCATACAATCACAATCATACAATCACAATCATACAATCACAATACTACAGTCACCATTATACAATCACAATCATACAATCACAATCATATAATCACAATCATACAATCACAATCATAGAACCATAATTATAAAACCACAATCAAACGATCACAATCATACAATCACAATCATACAATCACAATCATACAATCACAATCATACAATCACAATACTACAGTCGCCATTATACAACCACAATCATACAATGACAATCATATAGTCACAATCATACAATCACAATGATACAATCACAATCATACAAACACAATCATACAAACACAATCATACAATCATAATCATACAATCACAATCATAAAAAAACAATCATACAATCACAATCATGCAATCACAATCATACAATCACAATCATACAATCACAATCATACAATTACAATCATACAATCACAATCATACAACCGCAATCATACAATCACAATCATACAATCACAATCATACAATCACAATACTACAGTCGCCATTATCCAATCACAATCATACAATCACAATCATACAATCACAATCATACAGGCACAATCAAACAATCACTATCATACAATCACAATCATACGATCACAATCATACAATCACAATCATATAATCACAATAATACAATCGCAATCAAACAATCACAATCATACGATCGCAATCATACAACCACAATCATACACTCACAATCATTCAATCACAATCATACAATCACAATCATACAAAAACAATCATACAATCACAATCATGCAATCACAATCATACAATCACAATCATACAATCACAATCATACAATCACAATCATACTATAACAATCATACAATCAAAATCACACAATCACAATCATACAATCACAATCATACAATCACAATCATAAAATCACAATCATACAATCACAATCATATAATCACAATCATACAATCACAATGATACAATCACAATCATACAATCACAATCATACAATCACAGTCATACAATCACAATCATACAATCACAATCATACAATCACAATCATACAATCACAATCATACACTCGCAATCTTACAATCACAATCATACAATCACAATCATACAATCATAATCATACAATCACAATCATACAATCACTATCATACAATCACAATCATACAATCACAATCATACAATCACAATCATACAATCACAATCATACAATCACAATCATACAATCACAATCATACAATCACAATCATACAATCACAATCATACAATCACAATCATACAATCACAATCATACAATCGCAATCATACAATCACAATCATACAATCAAAATCATACAAACGCAATCATACGATCACAATCATACGATCACAATCATACAATCACAATCATACAATCACAATCATACAATCACAATCATACAATCACAATCATACAATCACAATCATACAATCACAATCATACAATCACAATCATACAATCACAATCATACAATCACAATCATACAATCACAATCATACAATCACAATCATACGGTCACAGTCATACGATCACAATCATACAATCACAATCATACAATCATAATCATACAATCACAATCATACAATCACAATCATACAATCACAATCATACAATCACAAACATACAATCACAATCATACGATGACAATCATTCAATTACTACTATACAATCATAATCATACAAAAACAGTCATACAATCACAATCATACAATCACAATCATACAATCACAATAATACAATCAAAATCATACAATCACAATCATACAATCACAATACTACAGTCGCCATTATCCAATCACAATCATACAATCACAATCATACAATCACAATCATACAATCACAATCATACAATCACAATCATACAATCACAATACTACAGTCACCATTATACAATCACAATCATACAATCACAATCATATAATCACAATCATACAATCACAATCATAGAACCATAATTATAAAACCACAATCAAACGATCACAATCATACAATCACAATCATACAATCACAATCATACAATCACAATCATACAATCACAATCATACAATCACAATCATACAATCACAATCATACAATCACAATACTACAGTCGCCATTATACAACCACAATCATACAATGACAATCATATAGTCACAATCATACAATCACAATGATACAATCACAATCATACAAACACAATCATACAAACACAATCATACAATCATAATCATACAATCACAATCATAAAAAAACAATCATACAATCACAATCATGCAATCACAATCATACAATCACAATCATACAATCACAATCATACAATTACAATCATACAATCACAGTCATACAACCGCAATCATACAATCACAATCATACAATCACAATCATACAATCACAATACTACAGTCGCCATTATCCAATCACAATCATACAATCACAATCATACAATCACAATCATACAATCACAATCATACAATCACAATCATACAATCACAATACTACAGTCACCATTATACAATCACAATCATACAATCACAATCATATAATCACAATCATACAATCACAATGATACAATCACCATCATACAATCACAATCATACAGTAACAATCACACGATGACAATCATACAATTACTACTATACAATCACAATCATACAAAAACAATCATACTATCACAATCATACAAACACAGTCATACAATCACAATCATACAATCACTACCATACCATCACAATCATACTATCACAATCATACAATCACAATCATACAATCGCAATCAAACAATCACAATCATACGATCGCAATCATACAATCACAATCATACACTCACAATCATTCAATCACAATCATACAAGCACAATCATACAATCACAATCATACAATCACAATCATACAATCACAATCATACAATCACAATCATACTATGACAATCATACAATCAAAATCATACAATCACAATCATACAATCACAATCATACTATCACAATCATTCAATCACGATAATACAATCACAATCGTACAATCGCTATCGAACAATCACAACCATACGATCACAATCATACAATCACAATCATACAATCACAATCGTACAATCACAATCATACAATCACAATCATACAATCACAATCATACAATCACAATCATACAATCACAATCATACAATCACAATACTACAGGCGCCATTATACAATCACAATCATACAAAGACAATCATATAATCACAATCATACAATCACAATGATACAATCACAATGATACAATCACAATCATACAATCACAATCATACAAACACAATCATAGAATCATAATCATGCAATAACAATCATACAATCAAAATCATACAAGCGCAATCATACGATCACAATCATACAATCACAATCAAAGAATCACAATCATACAATCACAATCATACAATCACAATCATACAAAAACAATCATACAATCACAATCACCCAAATACAATCATACAATCACAATCATACAATCACAATAATACAATCGCAATCAAACAATCACAATCATACGATCGCAATCATACAACCACAATCATACACTCACAATCATTCAATCACAATCATACAATCACAATCATACAAAAACAATCATACAATCACAATCATGCAATCACAATCATACAATCACAATCATACAATCACAATCATACAATCACAATCATACTATAACAATCATACAATCAAAATCACACAATCACAATCATACAATCACAATCATACAATCACAATCATAAAATCACAATCATACAATCACAATCATATAATCACAATCATACAATCACAATGATACAATCACAATCATACGATCGCAATCATACAATCACAATCATACACTCACAATCATTCAATCACAATCATACAATCACAATACTACAGTCGCCATCATACAATCACAATCATACAATCACAATCATACAATCACAATCATACAGGCACAATCAAACAATCACTATCATACAATCACAATCATACAAAAACAATCATACAATCACAATCATACAATCACAATCGTACAATCGCAGTCGAACAATGACAACCATACGATCACAATCATACAATCACAATCATATAATCACAATCATACACTCGCAATCTTACAATCACAATCATACAATCAATATCATACAATCACAATCATACAATCACAATCATACAATCACAATCATACAATCGCAATCAAACAATCACAATCAGACGATCGCAATCATACGATCACAATCATAAACTCACAATCATTCAATCACAATCATACAATCACAATCATACAATCACAATCATACAATCACAATCATACAATCACAATCATACAATCACAATCATACAATCACAATCATACAATCAAAATCATACAATCGCAATCATACGATCACAATCATACGATGACAATCATACAATTACTACTATACAATCACAATCATACAAATACAATCATACAATCACAATCATACTATAACAATCATACAATCAAAATCATACAATCACAATCATACAATCACAATCATACACTCACAATCATTCAATCACAATCATACAATCACAATACTACAGTCGCCATTATCCAATCACAATCATACAATCACAATCATACAATCACAATCATACAATCACAATCATACAATCACAATCATACAATCACAATCATACAATCACAATCATACAATCACAATACTACAGTCACCATTATACAATCACAATCATACAATCACAATCATATAATCACAATCATACAATCACAATGATACAATCACCATCATACAATCACAATCATACAATCACAATCATACAATCACAATCATACAATCACAATCATACAATCACAATCATACAATCACAATCATACAATCACAATCATACAATCACAATCATACAATCACAATCATACAATCACAATACTACAGTCGCCATTATACAATCACAATCATACAATGACAATCATATAATCACAATCATACAATCGCAATCATACAGTCACAATCATACAATCACAATCATACAATCACAATACTACAGTCACCATTATACAATCACAATCATATAATCACAATCATACAATCACAATGATACAATCACCATCATACAATCACAATCATACAATCACAATCATACAATCACAATCATACAATCACAATCATACAATCACAATCATACAATCACAATCATACAATCACAATCATACAATCACAATCATACAATCACAATCATACAATCACAATCATACAATCACAATCATACAATCACAATCATACAATCACAATCATACAATCACAATCATACACTCGCAATCTTACAATCGCAATCATACAATCACAATCATACAATCATAATCATACAATCACAATCATACAATCACTATCATACAATCACAATCATACAATCACAATCATACAATCACAATCATACAATCACAATCATACAATCACAATCATACAATCACAATCATACAATCACAATCATACAATCACAATCATACAATCACAATCATACAATCACAATCATACAATCGCAATCATACAATCACAATCATACAATCAAAATCATACAAACGCAATCATACGATCACAATCATACGATCACAATCATACAATCACAATCATACTATAACAATCATACAATCAATATCATACAATCACAATCATACAATCACAATCATACTATCACAATCATTCAATCACGATAATACAATCACAATCGTACAATCGCAATCGAACAATCGCAACCATACGATCACAATCATACAATCACAATCATACAATCACAATCATGCACTCGCAATCATACAATCACAATCATACTATCACAATCACACAATCACAATCATACAATCACAATCATACTATCACAATCATACAATCACAATCATACAATCACAATCATACAATCACAATAATAGAACCATAATTATACAACCACAATCAAACGATCACAATCGCACAATCACAATCATACAATCACAATCATACAATCACAATCATACAATCACAATCATACAATCACAATCATACAATCACAATCATACAATCACAATCATACAATCACAATCATACAATCACAATCATACAATCACAATCATACAATCACAATCATGCAATCACAATCATACAATCACAATCATACAATCAAAATCATACAATCGCAATCATACGGTCACAGTCATACGATCACAATCATACAATCACAATCATACAATCACAATCATACAATCACAATCATACAATCACAATCATACAATCACAATCATACAATCACAATCATACAATCACAATCATACAATCACAATCATACAATCACAATCATACAATCACAATCATACAATCACAATCATACGATGACAATCATACAATTACTACTATACAATCATAATCATACAAAAACAGTCATACAATCACAATCATACAATCACAATCATACAATCACAATAATACAATCAAAATCAAACAATCACAATCATACGATCGCAATCATACAACCACAATCATACACTCACAATCATTCAATCACAATCATACAATCACAATCATACAAAAACAATCATACAATCACAATCATGCAATCACAATCATACAATCACAATCATACAATCACAATCACACAATCACAGTCATACAATGACAATCATACAATCGCAATCAAACAATCACAATCATACGATCGCAATCATACAATCACAATCATACACTCACAATCATTCAATCACAATCATACAATCACAATCATACAATCACAATCATACAATCACAATCATACAATCATAATCATATAATCGCACTCATAAAATTGCAATCATACAATCGCAATCATACGATCACAATCATAAACTCACAATCATTCAATCACAATCATACAATCACAATCATACAATCACAATCATACAATCACAATCATACAATCACAATCATACAATCAAAATCATACAATCGCAATCATACGATCACAATCATACGATGACAATCATACAATTACTACTATACAATCACAATCATACAAATACAATCATACAATCACAATCATACTATAACAATCATACAATCAAAATCATACAATCACAATCATACAATCACAATCATACACTCACAATCATTCAATCACAACCATACAATCACAATACTACAGTCGCTATTATCCAATCACAATCATACAATCACAATCATACAATCACAATCATACAATCACAATCATACAATCACAATCATACAATCACAATACTACAGTCACCATTATACAATCACAATCATACAATCACAATCATATAATCACAATCATACAATCACAATGATACAATCACCATCATACAATCACAATCATACAATCACAATCATACAATCACAATCATACAATCACAATCATACAGGCACAATCAAACAATCACTATCATACAATCACAATCATACAAAAACAATCATACAATCACAATCATACAATCACAATCGTACAATCGCAGTCGAACAATGACAACCATACGATCACAATCATACAATCACAATCATATAATCACAATCATACACTCGCAATCTTACGATCACAATCATACAATCAATATCATACAATCACAATCATACAATCACAATCATACAATCACAATCATACAATCGCAATCAAACAATCACAATCAGACGATCGCAATCATACGATCACAATTATAAACTCACAATCATTCAATCACAATCATACAATCACAATCATACAATCACAATCATACAATCAAAATCATACAATCGCAATCATACGATCACAATCATACGATGACTAACATACAATTACTACTATACAATCACAATCATACAAATACAATCATACAGTCACAATCATACTATAACAATCATACAATCAAAATCACACAATCACAATCATACAATCACAATCATACAATCACAATCATAAAATCACAATCATACAATCACAATCATATAATCACAATCATACAATCACAATGATACAATCACAATCATACGATCGCAATCATACAATCACAATCATACACTCACAATCATTCAATCACAATCATACAATCACAATACTACAGTCGCCATCATACAATCACAATCATACAATCACAATCATACAATCACAATCATACAGGCACAATCAAACAATCACTATCATACAATCACAATCATACAAAAACAATCATACAATCACAATCATACAATCACAATCGTACAATCGCAGTCGAACAATGACAACCATACGATCACAATCATACAATCACAATCATATAATCACAATCATACACTCGCAATCTTACAATCACAATCATACAATCTATATCATACAATCACAATCATACAATCACAATCATACAATCACAATCATACAATCACAATCATACAATCACAATCATACAATCACAATCATACAATCGCAATCAAACAATCACAATCAGACGATCGCAATCATACGATCACAATCATAAACTCACAATCATTCAATCACAATCATACAATCACAATCATACAATCACAATCATACAATCACAATCATACAATCACAATCATACAATCACAATCATACAATCACAATCATACAATCAAAATCATACAATCGCAATCATACGATCACAATCATACGATGACAATCATACAATTACTACTATACAATCACAATCATACAAATACAATCATACAATCACAATCATACTATAACAATCATACAATCAAAATCATACAATCACAATCATACAATCACAATCATACACTCACAATCATTCAATCACAATCATACAATCACAATACTACAGTCGCCATTATCCAATCACAATCATACAATCACAATCATACAATCACAATCATACAATCACAATCATACAATCACAATCATACAATCACAATCATACAATCACAATCATACAATCACAATACTACAGTCACCATTATACAATCACAATCATACAATCACAATCATATAATCACAATCATACAATCACAATGATACAATCACCATCATACAATCACAATCATACAATCACAATCATACAATCACAATCATACAATCACAATCATACAATCACAATCATACAATCACAATCATACAATCACAATCATACAATCACAATCATACAATCACAATCATACAATCACAATCATACAATCACAATCATACAATCACAATACTACAGTCGCCATTATACAATCACAATCATACAATGACAATCATATAATCACAATCATACAATCGCAATCATACAGTCACAATCATACAATCACAATCATACAATCACAATCATACAATCACAGTCATACAATCACAATCATACAATCACAATCATACAATCACAATCATACAATCACAATCATACACTCGCAATCTTACAATCACAATCATACAATCACAATCATACAATCACAATCATACAATCATAATCATACAATCACAATCATACAATCACTATCATACAATCACAATCATACAATCACAATCATACAATCACAATCATACAATCACAATCATACAATCACAATCATACAATCACAATCATACAATCACAATCATACAATCACAATCATACAATCACAATCATACAATCGCAATCATACAATCACAATCATACAATCAAAATCATACAAACGCAATCATACGATCACAATCATACGATCACAATCATACAATCACAATCATACTATAACAATCATACAATCAATATCATACAATCACAATCATACAATCACAATCATACTATCACAATCATTCAATCACGATAATACAATCACAATCGTACAATCGCAATCGAACAATCGCAACCATACGATCACAATCATACAATCACAATCATACAATCACAATCATGCACTCGCAATCATACAATCACAATCATACTATCACAATCACACAATCACAATCATACAATCACAATCATACTATCACAATCATACAATCACAATCATACAATCACAATCATACAATCACAATCATACAATCACAATAATAGAACCATAATTATACAACCACAATCAAACGATCACAATCGCACAATCACAATCATACAATCACAATCATACAATCACAATCATACAATCACAATCATACAATCACAATCATACAATCACAATCATACAATCACAATCATACAATCACAATCATACAATCACAATCATACAATCACAATCATACAATCACAATCATACAATCACAATCATACAATCACAATCATACAATCACAATCATACAATCGCAATCATACAATCACAATCATACAATCAAAATCATACAAACGCAATCATACGATCACAATCATACGATCACAATCATACAATCACAATCATACTATAACAATCATACAATCAATATCATACAATCACAATCATACAATCACAATCATACAATCACAATCATACTATCACAATCACTCAATCACGATAATACAATCACAATCGTACAATCGCAATCGAACAATCGCAACCATACGATCACAATCATACAGTCACAATCATACAATCACAATCATGCACTCGCAATCATACAATCACAATCATACTATCACAATCACACAATCACAATCATACAATCACAATCATACTATCACAATCATACAATCACAATCATACAATCACAATCATACAATCACAATAATAGAACCATAATTATACAACCACAATCAAACGATCACAATCGCACAATCACAATCATACAATCACAATCATACAATCACAATCATACAATCACAATCATACAATCACAATCATACAATCACAATCATACAATCACAATCATACAATCACAATCATACAATCACAATCATACAATCACAATCATACAATCACAATCATACAATCACAATCATACAATCACAATCATACAATCACAATCATACAATCAAAATCATACAATCGCAATCATACGGTCACAGTCATACGATCACAATCATACAATCACAATCATACAATCACAATCATACAATCACAATCATACAATCACAATCATACAATCACAATCATACAATCACAATCATACAATCACAATCATACAATCACAATCGTACGATGACAATCATACAATTACTACTATACAATCATAATCATACAAAAACAGTCATACAATCACAATCATACAATCACAATCATACAATCACAATAATACAATCAAAATCATACAATCACAATCATACAATCACAATCATACAATCACAATACTACAGTCGCCATTATCCAATCACAATCATACAATCACAATCATACAATCACAATCATACAATCACAATCATACAATCACAATCATACAATCACAATCATACAATCACAATACTACAGTCACCATTATACAATCACAATCATACAATCACAATCATATAATCACAATCATACAATCACAATCATAGAACCATAATTATAAAACCACAATCAAACGATCACAATCATACAATCACAATCATACAATCACAATCATACAATCACAATCATACAATCACAATCATACAATCACAATCATACAATCACAATCATACAATCACAATACTACAGTCGCCATTATACAATCACAATCATACAATGACAATCATATAGTCACAATCATACAATCACAATGATACAATCGCAATCATACAATCACAATCATACAAACACAATCATACAATCATAATCATACAATCACAATCATAAAAAAACAATCATACAATCACAATCATGCAATCACAATCATACAATCACAATCATACAATCACAATCATACAATTACAATCATACAATCACAATCATACAATCACAATCATACAATCACAATCATACAATCATAATCATATAATCACACTCATAAAATTGCAATCATACAATCGCAATCATACAATCACAATCATACCATCACAATCATACAGGCACAATCATACAATCACTATCATACAATCACAATCATACAAAAACAATCATACAATCACAATCATACAATCACAACCGTACAATCGCAGTCGAACAATGACAACCATACGATCACAATCATACAATCACAATCATATAATCACAATCATACACTCGCAGTCTTACAATCACAATCATACAATCACAATCATACAATCACAATCATACAATCACAATCATACAATCACAATCATACAATCACAATCATACAATCACAATCATACAATCACAATCATACAATCACAATCATACAATCACAATCATTCAATCACAATCATTCAATCACAATCATACGATCGCAATCATACAATCACAATCATACACTCACAATCATTCAATCACATACATACAATCACAATCATACAATCACAATCATACAATCACAATCATACAATCACAATCATACAATCACAATCATACAATCACAATAATAGAACCATAATTGAACAACCACAATCAAACGATCACAATCACACAATCACAATCATATAATCACAATCATACACTCGCAATCTTACAATCACAATCATACAATCAATATCATACAATCACAATCATACAATCACAATCATACAATCGCAATCAAACAATCACAATCAGACGATCGCAATCATACGATCACAATCATAAACTCACAATCATTCAATCACAATCATACAATCACAATCATACAATCACAATCATACAATCACAATCATACAATCAAAATCATACAATCGCAATCATACGATCACAATCATACGATGACTAACATACAATTACTACTATACAATCACAATCATACAAATACAATCATACAGTCACAATCATACTATAACAATCAAACAATCAAAATCATACAATCACAATCATACAATCACAATCATACAATCACAATCATACAATCAAAATCATACAATCGCAATCATACGGTCACAGTCATACACTCGCTATCTTACAATCGCAATCATACAATCACAATCATACAATCACAATCATACAATCACAATCATACCATCACAATCATACAGGCACAATCATACAATCACTATCATACAATCACAATCATACAAAAACAATCATACAATCACAATCATACAATCGCAATCAAACAATCACAATCAGACGATCGCAATCATACGATCACAATCACACAATCACAATCATACAATCACAATCATACAATCAAAATCACACAATCGGAATCATACGGTCACAATCATACGATCACAATCATACAATCACAATCGTACAATCACAATCATACAATCACAATCATACAATCACAATCATACAATCACAATCATACAATCACAATCATACAATCACAATCATACGATGACAATCATACAATTACTACTATACAATCATAATCATACAAAAACAATCATAAAATCACAATCATACAATCACAATCATACAATCACAATAATACAATCAAAATCATACAATCACAATCATACAATCACAATCATACTATGACAATCATCCAATTAAAATCATACAATCACAATTACACAATCACAATCATACTATCACAATCATTCAATCACGTTAATACAATCATAATCGTACAATCGCAATCGAACAATCACAACCATACGATCACAATCATACAATCACAATCATACAATCACAATCATGCACTCGCAATCATACAATCACAATCATACTATCCCAATCACACAATCACAATCATACAATCACAATCATACAATCACAATCATACAATCACAATCATACAATCACAATCATACAATCACAATCATACAATCACAATCATACAATCACAATCATACAATCACAATCATACAATCACAATCATTCAATCACAATCATTCAATCACAATCATACGATCGCAATCATACAATCACAATCATACACTCACAATCATTCAATCACATACATACAATCACAATCATACAATCACAATCATACAATCACAATCATACAATCACAATCATACAATCACAATCATACAATCACAATAATAGAACCATAATTGTACAACCACAATCAAACGATCACAATCACACAATCACAATCATATAATCACAATCATACACTCGCAATCTTACAATCACAATCATACAATCAATATCATACAATCACAATCATACAATCACAATCATACAATCGCAATCAAACAATCACAATCAGACGATCGCAATCATACGATCACAATCATAAACTCACAATCATTCAATCACAATCATACAATCACAATCATACAATCACAATCATACAATCAAAATCATACAATCGCAATCATACGATCACAATCATACGATGACTAACATACAATTACTACTATACAATCACAATCATACAAATACAATCATACAGTCACAATCATACTATAACAATCATACAATCAAAATCATACAATCACAATCATACAATCACAATCATACAATCACAATCATACAATCACAATCATAAAATCACAATCATACAATCACAATCATATAATCACAATCATACAATCACAATGATACAATGACAATCATACGATCGCAATCATACAATCACAATCATACACTCACAATCATTCAATCACAATCATACAATCACAATACTACAGTCGCCATCATACAATCACAATCATACAATCACAATCATACAGTAACAATCATACTATGACAATCATACAATTACTACTATACAATCACAATCATACGATCGCAATCATACAATCACAACCATACACTCACAATCATTCAATCACAATCATACAATCACAATCATACAATCACAATCATACAATCACAATCATACAATCACAATCATACAATCACAATCATACAATCACAGTCATACAATCACAATCATACAATCATAATCATATAATCACACTCATAAAATTGCAATCATACAATCGCAATCATACAATCACAATCATACCATCACAATCATACAGGCACAATCATACAATCACTATCATACAATCACAATCATACAAAAACAATCATACAATCACAATCATACAATCACAACCGTACAATCGCAGTCGAACAATGACAACCATACGATCACAATCATACAATCACAATCATATAATCACAATCATACACTCGCAGTCTTACAATCACAATCATACAATCACAATCACACAATCACAATCATACAATCACAATCATACAATCACAATCATACAATCAAAATCACACAATCGGAATCATACGGTCACAATCATACGATCACAATCATACAATCACAATCGTACAATCACAATCATACAATCACAATCATACAATCACAATCATACAATCACAATCATACAAAAACAATCATACAATCACAATCATACAATCACAATCATACAATCACAATCATACAATCACAGTCATACAATCACAATCATACAATCATAATCATATAATCACACTCATAAAATTGCAATCATACAATCGCAATCATACAATCACAATCATACCATCACAATCATACAGGCACAATCATACAATCACTATCATACAATCACAATCATACAAAAACAATCATACAATCACAATCATACACTCACAATCATTCAATCACAATCATACAATCACAATCATACAATCACAATCATACAATCACAATCATACAATCACAATCATACAATCGCAATCATACGATCACAATCATACGATCACAATCATACAATCACAATCATACTATGACAATCATACAATCAAAATCATACAATCACAATCATACAATCACAATCATACTATCACAATCATTCAATCACGATAATACAATCACAATCGTACAATCGCAATCGAACAATCGCAACCATACGATCACAATCATACAATCACAATCATACAATCACAATCATGCACTCGCAATCATACAATCACAATCATACTATCACAATCACACAATCACAATCATACAATCACAATCATACTATCACAATCATACAATCACAATCATACAATCACAATCATACAATCACAATAATAGAACCATAATTATACAACCACAATCAAACGATCACAATCACACAATCACAATCATACAATCACAATCATACAATCACAATCATACAATCACAATCATACAATCACAATCATACAATCACAATCATACAATCACAATCATACAATCACAATCATACAATCACAATCATACAATCACAATCATACAATCACAATCATACAATCACAATCATACAATCACAATCATACAATCAAAATCATACAATCGCAATCATACGGTCACAGTCATACACTCGCTATCTTACAATCACAATCATACAATCACAATCATACAATCACAATCATACAATCACAATCATACCATCACAATCATACAGGCACAATCATACAATCACTATCATACAATCACAATCATACAAAAACAATCATACAATCACAATCATACAATCGCAATCAAACAATCACAATCAGACGATCGCAATCATACGATCACAAGCACACAATCACAATCATACAATCACAATCATACAATCACAATCATACAATCAAAATCACACAATCGGAATCATACGGTCACAATCATACGATCACAATCATACAATCACAATCGTACAATCACAATCATACATTCACAATCATACAATCACAATCATACAATCACAATCATACAATCACAATCATACAATCACAATCATACAATCACAATCATACGATGACAATCATACAATTACTACTATACAATCATAATCATACAAAAACAATCATAAAATCACAATCATACAATCACAATCATACAATCACAATAATACAATCAAAATCATACAATCACAATCATACAATCACAATCATACACTCACAATCATTCAATCACATACATACAATCACAATCATACAATCACAATCATACAATCACAATCATACAATCACAATCATACAATCACAATCATACAATCACAATCATACAATCACAATCATACAATCACAATAATAGAACCATAATTATACAACCACAATCAAACGATCACAATCACACAATCACAATCATACAATCACAATCATACAATCACAATCATACAATCACAATCATACAATCACAATGATACAATCACCATCATACAATCACAATCATACAATCACAATCATACAATCACAATCATACAATCACAATCATACAGGCACAATCAAACAATCACTATCATACAATCACAATCATACAAAAACAATCATACAATCACAATCATACAATCACAATCGTACAATCGCAGTCGAACAATGACAACCATACGATCACAATCATACAATCACAATCATATAATCACAATCATACACTCGCAATCTTACAATCACAATCATACAATCAATATCATACAATCACAATCATACAATCACAATCATACAATCACAATCATACAATCGCAATCAAACAATCACAATCAGACGATCGCAATCATACGATCACAATCATAAACTCACAATCATTCAATCACAATCATACAATCACAATCATACAATCACAATCATACAATCACAATCATACAATCACAATCATACAATCACAATCATACAATCAAAATCATACAATCGCAATCATACGATCACAATCATACGATGACAATCATACAATTACTACTATACAATCACAATCATACAAATACAATCATACAATCACAATCATACTATAACAATCATACAATCAAAATCATACAATCACAATCATACAATCACAATAATACACTCACAATCATTCAATCACAATCATACAATCACAATACTACAGTCGCCATTATCCAATCACAATCATACAATCACAATCATACAATCACAATCATACAATCACAATCATACAATCACAATCATACAATCACAATACTACAGTCACCATTATACAATCACAATCATACAATCACAATCATATAATCACAATCATACAATCACAATGATACAATCACCATCATAGAATCACAATCATACAATCACAATCATACAATCACAATCATACAATCACTATCATACAATCACAATCATACAATCGCAATCAAACAATCACCATCAGACGATCGCAATCATACGATCACAATCATATACTCACAATCATTCAATCACAATCATACAATCACAATCATACAATCACAATCATACAATCACAATCATACAATCACAATCATACAATCACAATCATACAATCAAAATCATACAATCAAAATCATACAATCGCAATCATACGATCACCATCATACGATCACAATCATACAATCACAATCATACAATCACAATCATACAATCACAATCATACAATCACAATCATACGATCACAATCATACGATGACAATCATACAATTACTACTATACAATCATAATCATACAAAAACAATCATACAATCACAATCATACAATCACAATCATACAATCACAATAATACAATCACAATCATACAATCACAATCATACAATCACAATCATACAATCACAATCATACAATCACAATCATACAATCACAATCATACTATGACAATCATACAATCAAAATCATACAATTACAATCATACAATCACAATCATACTATCGCAATCATTCAATCACGATAATACAATCACAATCGTACAATCGCAATCGAACAATCACAACGATACGATCACAATCATACAATCACAATCATACAATCACAATCATACAATCACAATCATACAATCACAATCATACAATCACAATCATACAATCACAATCATACTATCACAATCACACAATCACAATCATACAATCACAATCATACAATCACAATCATACAATCACAATCATACAATCACAATCATACAATCACAATCATACAATCACAATCATACAATCACAATCATACAATCACAATCATTCAATCACAATCATTCAATCACAATCATACGATCGCAATCATACAATCACAATCATACACTCACAATCATTCAATCACATACATACAATCACAATCATACAATCACAATCATACAATCACAATCATACAATCACAATCATACAATCACAATCATACAATCACAATAATAGAACCATAATTGTACAACCACAATCAAACGATCACAATCACACAATCACAATCATATAATCACAATCATACACTCGCAATCTTACAATCACAATCATACAATCAATATCATACAATCACAATCATACAATCACAATCATACAATCGCAATCAAACAATCACATTCAGACGATCGCAATCATACGATCACAATCATAAACTCACAATCATTCAATCACAATCATACAATCACAATCATACAATCACAATCATACAGTCAAAATCATACAATCGCAATCATACGATCACAATCATACGATGACTAACATACAATTACTACTATACAATCACAATCATACAAATACAATCATACAGTCACAATCATACTATAACAATCATACAATCAAAATCATACAATCACAATCATACAATCACAATCATACAATCACAATCATACAATCAAAATCATACAATCGCAATCATACGGTCACAGTCATACACTCGCTATCTTGCAATCACAATCATACAATCACAATCATACAATCACAATCATACAATCACAATCATACCATCACAATCATACAGGCACAATCATACAATCACTATCATACAATCACAATCATACAAAAACAATCATACAATCACAATCATACAATCGCAATCAAACAATCACAATCAGACGATCGCAATCATACGATCACAATCACACAATCACAATCATACAATCACAATCATACAATCAAAATCACACAATCGGAATCATACGGTCACAATCATACGATCACAATCATACAATCACAATCGTACAATCACAATCATACAATCACAATCATACAATCACAATCATACAATCACAATCATACAATCACAATCATACAATCACAATCATACGATGACAATCATACAATTACTACTATACAATCATAATCATAAAAAAACAATCATAAAATCACAATCATACAATCACAATCATACAATCACAATAATACAATCAAAATCATACAATCACAATCATACAATCACAATCATACTATGACAATCATCCAATTAAAATCATACAATCACAATTACACAATCACAATCATACTATCACAATCATTCAATCACGTTAATACAATCATAATCGTACAATCGCAATCGAACAATCACAACCATACGATCACAATCATACAATCACAATCATGCACTCGCAATCATACAATCACAATCATACTATCACAATCACACAATCACAATCATACAATCACAATCATACAATCACAACCATACAATCACAATCATACAATCACAATCATACAATCACAATCATACAATCACAATCATACAATCACAATCATACAATCACAATCATACAGGCACAATCAAACAATCACTATCATACAATCACAATCATACAAAAACAATCATACAATCACAATCATACAATCACAATCGTACAATCGCAGTCGAACAATGACAACCATACGATCACAATCATACAATCACAATCATATAATCACAATCATACACTCGCAATCTTACAATCACAATCATACAATCAATATCATACAATCACAATCATACAATCACAATCATACAATCACAATCATACAATCGCAATCAAACAATCACAATCAGACGATCGCAATCATACGATCACAATCATAAACTCACAATCATTCAATCACAATCATACAATCACAATCATACAATCACAATCATACAATCACAATCATACAATCACAATCATACAATCACAATCATACAATCACAATCATACAATCAAAATCATACAATCGCAATAATACGATCACAATCATACGATGACAATCATACAATTACTACTATACAATCACAATCATACAAATACAATCATACAATCACAATCATACTATAACAATCATACAATCAAAATCATACAATCACAATCATACAATCACAATCATACACTCACAATCATTCAATCACAATCATACAATCACAATACTACAGTCGCCATTATCCAATCACAATCATACAATCACAATCATACAATCACAATCATACAATCACAATCATACAATCACAATCATACAATCACAATCATACAATCACAATCATACAATCACAATACTACAGTCACCATTATACAATCACAATCATACAATCACAATCATATAATCACAATCATACAATCACAATGATACAATCACCATCATAGAATCACAATCATACAATCACAATCATACAATCACAATCATACAATCACTATCATACAATCACAATCATACAATCACAATCATACAATCACAATCATACAATCGCAATCAAACAATCACCATCAGACGATCGCAATCATACGATCACAATCATATACTCACAATCATTCAATCACAATCATACAATCACAATCATACAATCACAATCATACAATCACAATCATACAATCACAATCATACAATCACAATCATACAATCAAAATCATACAATCAAAATCATACAATCGCAATCATACGATCACCATCATACGATCACAATCATACAATCACAATCATACAATCACAATCATACAATCACAATCATACAATCACAATCATACGATCACAATCATACGATGACAATCATACAATTACTACTATACAATCATAATCATACAAAAACAATCATACAATCACAATCATACAATCACAATCATACAATCACAATAATACAATCACAATCATACAATCACAATCATACAATCACAATCATACAATCACAATCATACAATCACAATCATACAATCACAATCATACTATGACAATCATACAATCAAAATCATACAATTACAATCATACAATCACAATCATACTATCGCAATCATTCAATCACGATAATACAATCACAATCGTACAATCGCAATCGAACAATCACAACGATACGATCACAATCATACAATCACAATCATACAATCACAATCATACAATCACAATCATACAATCACAATCATACAATCACAATCATACAATCACAATCATGAAATCACAATCATACAATCACAATCATACAGTCACAATCATACAATCACAATCATACAATCACAATCATACAATCACAATACTACTGTCGCCATTACACAATCACAATCATACAATGACAATCATATAATCACAATCATACAATCGCAATCATACAGTCAGAATCATACAATCACAATCATACAATCACAATCATACAATCACAGTCATACAATCACAGTCATACAATCACAATCATACAATCACAATCATACAATCACAATCATACAATCACAATCATACACTCGCAATCTTACAATCACAATCATACAATCACAATCATACAATCATAATCATACAATCACAATCATACAATCACTATCATACAATCACAATCATACAATCACAATCATACAATCACAATCATACAATCACAATCATACAATCACAATCATACAATCACAATCATACAATCACAATCATACAATCACAATCATACAATCACAATCATACAATCGCAATCATACAATCACAATCATACAATCAAAATCATACAAACGCAATCATACGATCACAATCATACGATCACAATCATACAATCACAATCATACTATAACAATCATACAATCAATATCATACAATCACAATCATACAATCACAATCATACTATCACAATCATTCAATCACGATAATACAATCACAATCGTACAATCGCAATCGAACAATCGCAACCATACGATCACAATCATACAATCACAATCATACAATCACAATCATGCACTCGCAATCATACAATCACAATCATACTATCACAATCACACAATCACAATCATACAATCACAATCATACTGTCACAATCATACAATCACAATCATACAATCACAATCATACAATCACAATAATAGAACCATAATTATACAACCACAATCAAACGATCACAATCGCACAATCACAATCATACAATCACAATCATACAATCACAATCATACAATCACAATCATACAATCACAATCATACAATCACAATCATACAATCACAATCATACAATCACAATCATACAATCACAATCATACAATCACAATCATACAATCACAATCATACAATCACAATCATACAATCACAATCATACAATCACAATCATACAATCACAATCATACAATCAAAATCATACAATCGCAATCATACGGTCACAGTCATACGATCACAATCATACAATCACAATCATACAATCACAATCATACAATCACAATCATACAATCACAATCATACAATCACAATCATACAATCACAATCATACAATCACAATCATACAATCACAATCATACAATCACAATCATACGATGACAATCATACAATTACTACTATACAATCATAATCATACAAAAACAGTCATACAATCACAATCATACAATCACAATCATACAATCACAATAATACAATCAAAATCATACAATCACAATCATACAATCACAATCATGCACTCGCAATCATACAATCACAATCATACTATCACAATCACACAATCACAATCATACAATCACAATCATACTGTCACAATCATACAATCACAATCATACAATCACAATCATACAATCACAATAATAGAACCATAATTATACAACCACAATCAAACGATCACAATCGCACAATCACAATCATACAATCACAATCATACAATCACAATCATACAATCACAATACTACAGTCACCATTATACAATCACAATCATACAATCACAATCATATAATCACAATCATACAATCACAATCATAGAACCATAATTATAAAACCACAATCAAACGATCACAATCATACAATCACAATCATACAATCACAATCATACAATCACAATCATACAATCACAATCATACAATCACAATCATACAATCACAATACTACAGTCGCCATTATACAATCACAATCATACAATGACAATCATATAGTCACAATCATACAATCACAATGATACAATCACAATCATACAATCACAATCATACAAACACAATCATACAATCATAATCATACAATCACAATCATAAAAAAACAATCATACAATCACAATCATGCAATCACAATCATACAATCACAATCATACAATCACAATCATACAATTACAATCATACAATCACAATCATACAACCGCAATCATACAATCACAATCATACAATCACAATCATACAATCACAATACTACACTCGCCATTATCCAATCACAATCATACAATCACAATCATACAATCAAAATCACACAATCGGAATCATACGGTCACAATCATACGATCACAATCATACAATCACAATCGTACAATCACAATCATACAATCACAATCATACAATCACAATCATACAAAAACAATCATACAATCACAATCATACAATCACAATCATACAATCACAATCATACAATCACAGTCATACAATCACAATCATACAATCATAATCATATAATCACACTCATAAAATTGCAATCATACAATCGCAATCATACAATCACAATCATACCATCACAATCATACAGGCACAATCATACAATCACTATCATACAATCACAATCATACAAAAACAATCATACAATCACAATCATACAATCACAACCGTACAATCGCAGTCGAACAATGACAACCATACGATCACAATCATACAATCACAATCATATAATCACAATCATACACTCGCAGTCTTACAATCACAATCATACAATCACAATCATACAATCACAATCATAAAATCACAGTCATATAATCACAATCATACAATCACAATGATACAATCACAATCATACGATCGCAATCATACAATCACAATCATACACTCACAATCATTCAATCACAATCATACAATCACAATCATACAATCACAATCATACAATCACAATCATACAATCACAATCATACAATCGCAATCATACGATCACAATCATACGATCACAATCATACAATCACAATCATACTATGACAATCATACAATCAAAATCATACAATCACAATCATACAATCACAATCATACTATCACAATCATTCAATCACGATAATACAATCACAATCGTACAATCGCAATCGAACAATCGCAACCATACGATCACAATCATACAATCACAATCATACAATCACAATCATGCACTCGCAATCATACAATCACAATCATACTATCACAATCACACAATCACAATCATACAATCACAATCATACTATCACAATCATACAATCACAATCATACAATCACAATCATACAATCACAATAATAGAACCATAATTATACAACCACAATCAAACGATCACAATCACACAATCACAATCATACAATCACAATCATACAATCACAATCATACAATCACAATCATACAATCACAATCATACAATCACAATCATACAATCACAATCATACAATCACAATCATACAATCACAATCATACAATCACAATCATACAATCACAATCATACAATCACAATCATACAATCACAATCATACAATCACAATCATACAATCACAATCATACAATCACAATCATACAATCAAAATCATACAATCGCAATCATACGGTCACAGTCATACACTCGCTATCTTACAATCACAATCATACAATCACAATCATACAATCACAATCATACAATCACAATCATACCATCACAATCATACAGGCACAATCATACAATCACTATCATACAATCACAATCATACAAAAACAATCATACAATCACAATCATACAATCGCAATCAAACAATCACAATCAGACGATCGCAATCATACGATCACAATCACACAATCACAATCATACAATCACAATCATACAATCACAATCATACAATCAAAATCACACAATCGGAATCATACGGTCACAATCATACGATCACAATCATACAATCACAATCGTACAATCACAATCATACATTCACAATCATACAATCACAATCATACAATCACAATCATACAATCACAATCATACAATCACAATCATACAATCACAATCATACAATCACAATCATACGATGACAATCATACAATTACTACTATACAATCATAATCATACAAAAACAATCATAAAATCACAATCATACAATCACAATCATACAATCACAATAATACAATCAAAATCATACAATCACAATCATACAATCACAATCATACTATGACAATCATCCAATTAAAATCATACAATCACAATTACACAATCACAATCATACTATCACAATCATTCAATCACGTTAATACAATCATAATCGTACAATCGCAATCGAACAATCACAACCATACGATCACAATCATACAATCACAATCATACAATCACAATCATGCACTCGCAATCATACAATCACAATCATACTATCACAATCACACAATCACAATCATACAATCACAATCATACAATCACAATCATACAATCACAATCATACAATCACAATCACACAATCACAATCATACAATCACAATCATACAATCACAATCATACAATCACAATCAAAGAATCACAATCATTCAATCACAATCATACGATCGCAATCATACAATCACAATCATACACTCACAATCATTCAATCACATACATACAATCACAATCATACAATCACAATCATACAATCACAATCATACAATCACAATCATACAATCACAATCATACAATCACAATCATACAATCACAATAATAGAACCATAATTATACAACCACAATCAAACGATCACAATCACACAATCACAATCATACAATCACAATCATACAATCACAATCATACAATCACAATCATACAATCACAATGATACAATCACCATCATACAATCACAATCATACAATCACAATCATACAATCACAATCATACAATCACAATCATACAGGCACAATCAAACAATCACTATCATACAATCACAATCATACAAAAACAATCATACAATCACAATCATACAATCACAATCGTACAATCGCAGTCGAACAATGACAACCATACGATCACAATCATACAATCACAATCATATAATCACAATCATACACTCGCAATCTTACAATCACAATCATACAATCAATATCATACAATCACAATCATACAATCACAATCATACAATCACAATCATACAATCGCAATCAAACAATCACAATCAGACGATCGCAATCATACGATCACAATCATAAACTCACAATCATTCAATCACAATCATACAATCACAATCATACAATCACAATCATACAATCACAATCATACAATCACAATCATACAATCACAATCATACAATCACAATCATACAATCACAATCATACAATCACAATCATACAATCAAAATCATACAATCGCAATCATACGATCACAATCATACGATGACAATCATACAATTACTACTATACAATCACAATCATACAAATACAATCATACAATCACAATCATACTATAACAATCATACAATCAAAATCATACAATCACAATCATACAATCACAATAATACACTCACAATCAGTCAATCACAATCATACAATCACAATACTACAGTCGCCATTATCCAATCACAATCATACAATCACAATCATACAATCACAATCATACAATCACAATCATACAATCACAATCATACAATCACAATACTACAGTCACCATTATACAATCACAATCATACAATCACAATCATATAATCACAATCATACAATCACAATGATACAATCACCATCATAGAATCACAATCATACAATCACAATCATACAATCACAATCATACAATCACTATCATACAATCACAATCATACAATCACAATCATACAATCACAATCATACAATCGCAATCAAACAATCACCATCAGACGATCGCAATCATACGATCACAATCATATACTCACAATCATTCAATCACAATCATACAATCACAATCATACAATCACAATCATACAATCACAATCATACAATCACAATCATACAATCACAATCATACAATCAAAATCATACAATCAAAATCATACAATCGCAATCATACGATCACCATCATACGATCACAATCATACAATCACAATCATACAATCACAGTCATACAATCACAATCATACAATCACAATCATACGATCACAATCATACGATGACAATCATACAATTACTACTATACAATCATAATCATACAAAAACAATCATACAATCACAATCATACAATCACAATCATACAATCACAATAATACAATCACAATCATACAATCACAATCATACAATCACAATTATACAATCACAATCATACAATCACAATCATACAAGCACAATCATACTATGACAATCATACAATCAAAATCATACAATTACAATCATACAATCACAATCATACTATCGCAATCATTCAATCACGATAATACAATCACAATCGTACAATCGCAATCGAACAATCACAACGATACGATCACAATCATACAATCACAATCATACAATCACAATCATACAATCACAATCATACAATCACAATCATACAATCACAATCATACAATCACAATCATACTATCACAATCACACAATCACAATCATACAATCACAATCATACAATCACAATCATACAATCACAATCATACAATCACAATCATACAATCACAATCATACAATCACAATCATACAATCACAATCATACAATCACAATCATTCAATCACAATCATTCAATCACAATCATACGATCGCAATCATACAATCACAATCATACACTCACAATCATTCAATCACATACATACAATCACAATCATACAATCACAATCATACAATCACAATCATACAATCACAATCATACAATCACAATCATACAATCACAATCATACAATCACAATCATACAATCACAATAATAGAACCATAATTGTACAACCACAATCAAACGATCACAATCACACAATCACAATCATATAATCACAATCATACACTCGCAATCTTACAATCACAATCATACAATCAATATCATACAATCACAATCATACAATCGCAATCAAACAATCACAATCAGACGATCGCAATCATACGATCACAATCATAAACTCACAATCATTCAATCACAATCATACAATCACAATCATACAATCACAATCATACAATCAAAATCATACAATCGCAATCATACGATCACAATCATACGATGACTAACATACAATTACTACTATACAATCACAATCATACAAATACAATCATACAGTCACAATCATACTATAACAATCGTACAATCAAAATCATACAATCACAATCATACAATTACAATCATACAATCACAATCATACAATCAAAATCATACAATCGCAATCATACGGTCACAGTCATACACTCGCTATCTTGCAATCACAATCATACAATCACAATCATACAATCACAATCATACAATCACAATCATACCATCACAATCATACAGGCACAATCATACAATCACTATCATACAATCACAATCATACAAAAACAATCATACAATCACAATCATACAATCGCAATCAAACAATCACAATCAGACGATCGCAATCATACGATCACAATCACACAATCACAATCATACAATCACAATCATACAATCAAAATCACACAATCGGAATCATACGGTCACAATCATACGATCACAATCATACAATCACAATCGTACAATCACAATCATACAATCACAATCATACAATCACAATCATACAATCACAATCATACAATCACAATCATACAATCACAATCATACGATGACAATCATACAATTACTACTATACAATCATAATCATAAAAAAACAATCATAAAATCACAATCATACAATCACAATCATACAATCACAATAATACAATCAAAATCATACAATCACAATCATACAATCACAATCATACTATGACAATCATCCAATTAAAATCATACAATCACAATTACACAATCACAATCATACTATCACAATCATTCAATCACGTTAATACAATCATAATCGTACAATCGCAATCGAACAATCACAACCATACGATCACAATCATACAATCACAATCATACAATCACAATCATGCACTCGCAATCATACAATCACAATCATACTATCACAATCACACAATCACAATCATACAATCACAATCATACTGTCACAATCATACAATCACAATCATACAATCACAATCATACAATCACAATAATAGAACCATAATTATACAACCACAATCAAACGATCACAATCGCACAATCACAATCATACAATCACAATCATACAATCACAATCATACAATCACAATACTACAGTCACCATTATACAATCACAATCATACAATCACAATCATATAATCACAATCATACAATCACAATCATAGAACCATAATTATAAAACCACAATCAAACGATCACAATCATACAATCACAATCATACAATCACAATCATACAATCACAATCATACAATCACAATCATACAATCACAATCATACAATCACAATACTACAGTCGCCATTATACAATCACAATCATACAATGACAATCATATAGTCACAATCATACAATCACAATGATACAATCACAATCATACAATCACAATCATACAAACACAATCATACAATCATAATCATACAATCACAATCATAAAAAAACAATCATACAATCACAATCATGCAATCACAATCATACAATCACAATCATACAATCACAATCATACAATTACAATCATACAATCACAATCATACAACCGCAATCATACAATCACAATCATACAATCACAATCATACAATCACAATACTACACTCGCCATTATCCAATCACAATCATACAATCACAATCATACAATCAAAATCACACAATCGGAATCATACGGTCACAATCATACGATCACAATCATACAATCACAATCGTACAATCACAATCATACAATCACAATCATACAATCACAATCATACAAAAACAATCATACAATCACAATCATACAATCACAATCATACAATCACAATCATACAATCACAGTCATACAATCACAATCATACAATCATAATCATATAATCACACTCATAAAATTGCAATCATACAATCGCAATCATACAATCACAATCATACCATCACAATCATACAGGCACAATCATACAATCACTATCATACAATCACAATCATACAAAAACAATCATACAATCACAATCATACAATCACAACCGTACAATCGCAGTCGAACAATGACAACCATACGATCACAATCATACAATCACAATCATATAATCACAATCATACACTCGCAGTCTTACAATCACAATCATACAATCACAATCATACAATCACAATCATAAAATCACAGTCATATAATCACAATCATACAATCACAATGATACAATCACAATCATACGATCGCAATCATACAATCACAATCATACACTCACAATCATTCAATCACAATCATACAATCACAATCATACAATCACAATCATACAATCACAATCATACAATCACAATCATACAATCGCAATCATACGATCACAATCATACGATCACAATCATACAATCACAATCATACTATGACAATCATACAATCAAAATCATACAATCACAATCATACAATCACAATCATACTATCACAATCATTCAATCACGATAATACAATCACAATCGTACAATCGCAATCGAACAATCGCAACCATACGATCACAATCATACAATCACAATCATACAATCACAATCATGCACTCGCAATCATACAATCACAATCATACTATCACAATCACACAATCACAATCATACAATCACAATCATACTATCACAATCATACAATCACAATCATACAATCACAATCATACAATCACAATCATACAATCACAATAATAGAACCATAATTATACAACCACAATCAAACGATCACAATCACACAATCACAATCATACAATCACAATCATACAATCACAATCATACAATCACAATCATACAATCACAATCATACAATCACAATCATACAATCACAATCATACAATCACAATCATACAATCACAATCATACAATCACAATCATACAATCACAATCATACAATCACAATCATACAATCACAATCATACAATCACAATCATACAATCACAATCATACAATCAAAATCATACAATCGCAATCATACGGTCACAGTCATACACTCGCTATCTTACAATCGCAATCATACAATCACAATCATACAATCACAATCATACAATCACAATCATACCATCACAATCATACAGGCACAATCATACAATCACTATCATACAATCACAATCATACAAAAACAATCATACAATCACAATCATACAATCGCAATCAAACAATCACAATCAGACGATCGCAATCATACGATCACAATCACACAATCACAATCATACAATCACAATCATACAATCACAATCATACAATCAAAATCACACAATCGGAATCATACGGTCACAATCATACGATCACAATCATACAATCACAATCGTACAATCACAATCATACATTCACAATCATACAATCACAATCATACAATCACAATCATACAATCACAATCATACAATCACAATCATACAATCACAATCATACAATCACAATCATACGATGACAATCATACAATTACTACTATACAATCATAATCATACAAAAACAATCATAAAATCACAATCATACAATCACAATCATACAATCACAATAATACAATCAAAATCATACAATCACAATCATACAATCACAATCATACTATGACAATCATCCAATTAAAATCATACAATCACAATTACACAATCACAATCATACTATCACAATCATTCAATCACGTTAATACAATCATAATCGTACAATCGCAATCGAACAATCACAACCATACGATCACAATCATACAATCACAATCATACAATCACAATCATGCACTCGCAATCATACAATCACAATCATACTATCACAATCACACAATCACAATCATACAATCACAATCATACAATCACAATCATACAATCACAATCATACAATCACAATCACACAATCACAATCATACAATCACAATCATACAATCACAATCATACAATCACAATCAAAGAATCACAATCATTCAATCACAATCATACGATCGCAATCATACAATCACAATCATACACTCACAATCATTCAATCACATACATACAATCACAATCATACAATCACAATCATACAATCACAATCATACAATCACAATCATACAATCACAATCATACAATCACAATCATACAATCACAATAATAGAACCATAATTATACAACCACAATCAAACGATCACAATCACACAATCACAATCATACAATCACAATCATACAATCACAATCATACAATCACAATCATACAATCACAATGATACAATCACCATCATACAATCACAATCATACAATCACAATCATACAATCACAATCATACAATCACAATCATACAGGCACAATCAAACAATCACTATCATACAATCACAATCATACAAAAACAATCATACAATCACAATCATACAATCACAATCGTACAATCGCAGTCGAACAATGACAACCATACGATCACAATCATACAATCACAATCATATAATCACAATCATACACTCGCAATCTTACAATCACAATCATACAATCAATATCATACAATCACAATCATACAATCACAATCATACAATCACAATCATACAATCGCAATCAAACAATCACAATCAGACGATCGCAATCATACGATCACAATCATAAACTCACAATCATTCAATCACAATCATACAATCACAATCATACAATCACAATCATACAATCACAATCATACAATCACAATCATACAATCACAATCATACAATCACAATCATACAATCACAATCATACAATCAAAATCATACAATCGCAATCATACGATCACAATCATACGATGACAATCATACAATTACTACTATACAATCACAATCATACAAATACAATCATACAATCACAATCATACTATAACAATCATACAATCAAAATCATACAATCACAATCATACAATCACAATAATACACTCACAATCAGTCAATCACAATCATACAATCACAATACTACAGTCGCCATTATCCAATCACAATCATACAATCACAATCATACAATCACAATCATACAATCACAATCATACAATCACAATACTACAGTCACCATTATACAATCACAATCATACAATCACAATCATATAATCACAATCATACAATCACAATGATACAATCACCATCATAGAATCACAATCATACAATCACAATCATACAATCACAATCATACAATCACTATCATACAATCACAATCATACAATCACAATCATACAATCACAATCATACAATCGCAATCAAACAATCACCATCAGACGATCGCAATCATACGATCACAATCATATACTCACAATCATTCAATCACAATCATACAATCACAATCATACAATCACAATCATACAATCACAATCATACAATCACAATCATACAATCACAATCATACAATCAAAATCATACAATCAAAATCATACAATCGCAATCATACGATCACCATCATACGATCACAATCATACAATCACAATCATACAATCACAGTCATACAATCACAATCATACAATCACAATCATACGATCACAATCATACGATGACAATCATACAATTACTACTATACAATCATAATCATACAAAAACAATCATACAATCACAATCATACAATCACAATCATACAATCACAATAATACAATCACAATCATACAATCACAATCATACAATCACAATTATACAATCACAATCATACAATCACAATCATACAAGCACAATCATACTATGACAATCATACAATCAAAATCATACAATTACAATCATACAATCACAATCATACTATCGCAATCATTCAATCACGATAATACAATCACAATCGTACAATCGCAATCGAACAATCACAACGATACGATCACAATCATACAATCACAATCATACAATCACAATCATACAATCACAATCATACAATCACAATCATACAATCACAATCATACAATCACAATCATACTATCACAATCACACAATCACAATCATACAATCACAATCATACAATCACAATCATACAATCACAATCATACAATCACAATCATACAATCACAATCATACAATCACAATCATACAATCACAATCATACAATCACAATCATACAATCACAATCATTCAATCACAATCATTCAATCACAATCATACGATCGCAATCATACAATCACAATCATACACTCACAATCATTCAATCACATACATACAATCACAATCATACAATCACAATCATACAATCACAATCATACAATCACAATCATACAATCACAATCATACAATCACAATCATACAATCACAATCATACAATCACAATAATAGAACCATAATTGTACAACCACAATCAAACGATCACAATCACACAATCACAATCATATAATCACAATCATACACTCGCAATCTTACAATCACAATCATACAATCAATATCATACAATCACAATCATACAATCGCAATCAAACAATCACAATCAGACGATCGCAATCATACGATCACAATCATAAACTCACAATCATTCAATCACAATCATACAATCACAATCATACAATCACAATCATACAATCAAAATCATACAATCGCAATCATACGATCACAATCATACGATGACTAACATACAATTACTACTATACAATCACAATCATACAAATACAATCATACAGTCACAATCATACTATAACAATCATACAATCAAAATCATACAATCACAATCATACAATTACAATCATACAATCACAATCATACAATCAAAATCATACAATCGCAATCATACGGTCACAGTCATACACTCGCTATCTTGCAATCACAATCATACAATCACAATCATACAATCACAATCATACAATCACAATCATACCATCACAATCATACAGGCACAATCATACAATCACTATCATACAATCACAATCATACAAAAACAATCATACAATCACAATCATACAATCGCAATCAAACAATCACAATCAGACGATCGCAATCATACGATCACAATCACACAATCACAATCATACAATCACAATCATACAATCAAAATCACACAATCGGAATCATACGGTCACAATCATACGATCACAATCATACAATCACAATCGTACAATCACAATCATACAATCACAATCATACAATCACAATCATACAATCACAATCATACAATCACAATCATACAATCACAATCATACGATGACAATCATACAATTACTACTATACAATCATAATCATAAAAAAACAATCATAAAATCACAATCATACAATCACAATCATACAATCACAATAATACAATCAAAATCATACAATCACAATCATACAATCACAATCATACTATGACAATCATCCAATTAAAATCATACAATCACAATTACACAATCACAATCATACTATCACAATCATTCAATCACGTTAATACAATCATAATCGTACAATCGCAATCGAACAATCACAACCATACGATCACAATCATACAATCACAATCATACAATCACAATCATGCACTCGCAATCATACAATCACAATCATACTATCACAATCACACAATCACAATCATACAATCACAATCATACTGTCACAATCATACAATCACAATCATACAATCACAATCATACAATCACAATAATAGAACCATAATTATACAACCACAATCAAACGATCACAATCGCACAATCACAATCATACAATCACAATCATACAATCACAATCATACAATCACAATACTACAGTCACCATTATACAATCACAATCATACAATCACAATCATATAATCACAATCATACAATCACAATCATAGAACCATAATTATAAAACCACAATCAAACGATCACAATCATACAATCACAATCATACAATCACAATCATACAATCACAATCATACAATCACAATCATACAATCACAATCATACAATCACAATACTACAGTCGCCATTATACAATCACAATCATACAATGACAATCATATAGTCACAATCATACAATCACAATGATACAATCACAATCATACAATCACAATCATACAAACACAATCATACAATCATAATCATACAATCACAATCATAAAAAAACAATCATACAATCACAATCATGCAATCACAATCATACAATCACAATCATACAATCACAATCATACAATTACAATCATACAATCACAATCATACAACCGCAATCATACAATCACAATCATACAATCACAATCATACAATCACAATACTACACTCGCCATTATCCAATCACAATCATACAATCACAATCATACAATCAAAATCACACAATCGGAATCATACGGTCACAATCATACGATCACAATCATACAATCACAATCGTACAATCACAATCATACAATCACAATCATACAATCACAATCATACAAAAACAATCATACAATCACAATCATACAATCACAATCATACAATCACAATCATACAATCACAGTCATACAATCACAATCATACAATCATAATCATATAATCACACTCATAAAATTGCAATCATACAATCGCAATCATACAATCACAATCATACCATCACAATCATACAGGCACAATCATACAATCACTATCATACAATCACAATCATACAAAAACAATCATACAATCACAATCATACAATCACAACCGTACAATCGCAGTCGAACAATGACAACCATACGATCACAATCATACAATCACAATCATATAATCACAATCATACACTCGCAGTCTTACAATCACAATCATACAATCACAATCATACAATCACAATCATAAAATCACAGTCATATAATCACAATCATACAATCACAATGATACAATCACAATCATACGATCGCAATCATACAATCACAATCATACACTCACAATCATTCAATCACAATCATACAATCACAATCATACAATCACAATCATACAATCACAATCATACAATCACAATCATACAATCGCAATCATACGATCACAATCATACGATCACAATCATACAATCACAATCATACTATGACAATCATACAATCAAAATCATACAATCACAATCATACAATCACAATCATACTATCACAATCATTCAATCACGATAATACAATCACAATCGTACAATCGCAATCGAACAATCGCAACCATACGATCACAATCATACAATCACAATCATACAATCACAATCATGCACTCGCAATCATACAATCACAATCATACTATCACAATCACACAATCACAATCATACAATCACAATCATACTATCACAATCATACAATCACAATCATACAATCACAATCATACAATCACAATAATAGAACCATAATTATACAACCACAATCAAACGATCACAATCACACAATCACAATCATACAATCACAATCATACAATCACAATCATACAATCACAATCATACAATCACAATCATACAATCACAATCATACAATCACAATCATACAATCACAATCATACAATCACAATCATACAATCACAATCATACAATCACAATCATACAATCACAATCATACAATCACAATCATACAATCACAATCATACAATCACAATCATACAATCAAAATCATACAATCGCAATCATACGGTCACAGTCATACACTCGCTATCTTACAATCACAATCATACAATCACAATCATACAATCACAATCATACAATCACAATCATACCATCACAATCATACAGGCACAATCATACAATCACTATCATACAATCACAATCATACAAAAACAATCATACAATCACAATCATACAATCGCAATCAAACAATCACAATCAGACGATCGCAATCATACGATCACAATCACACAATCACAATCATACAATCACAATCATACAATCACAATCATACAATCAAAATCACACAATCGGAATCATACGGTCACAATCATACGATCACAATCATACAATCACAATCGTACAATCACAATCATACATTCACAATCATACAATCACAATCATACAATCACAATCATACAATCACAATCATACAATCACAATCATACAATCACAATCATACAATCACAATCATACGATGACAATCATACAATTACTACTATACAATCATAATCATACAAAAACAATCATAAAATCACAATCATACAATCACAATCATACAATCACAATAATACAATCAAAATCATACAATCACAATCATACAATCACAATCATACTATGACAATCATCCAATTAAAATCATACAATCACAATTACACAATCACAATCATACTATCACAATCATTCAATCACGTTAATACAATCATAATCGTACAATCGCAATCGAACAATCACAACCATACGATCACAATCATACAATCACAATCATACAATCACAATCATGCACTCGCAATCATACAATCACAATCATACTATCACAATCACACAATCACAATCATACAATCACAATCATACAATCACAATCATACAATCACAATCATACAATCACAATCACACAATCACAATCATACAATCACAATCATACAATCACAATCATACAATCACAATCAAAGAATCACAATCATTCAATCACAATCATACGATCGCAATCATACAATCACAATCATACACTCACAATCATTCAATCACATACATACAATCACAATCATACAATCACAATCATACAATCACAATCATACAATCACAATCATACAATCACAATCATACAATCACAATCATACAATCACAATAATAGAACCATAATTATACAACCACAATCAAACGATCACAATCACACAATCACAATCATACAATCACAATCATACAATCACAATCATACAATCACAATCATACAATCACAATGATACAATCACCATCATACAATCACAATCATACAATCACAATCATACAATCACAATCATACAATCACAATCATACAGGCACAATCAAACAATCACTATCATACAATCACAATCATACAAAAACAATCATACAATCACAATCATACAATCACAATCGTACAATCGCAGTCGAACAATGACAACCATACGATCACAATCATACAATCACAATCATATAATCACAATCATACACTCGCAATCTTACAATCACAATCATACAATCAATATCATACAATCACAATCATACAATCACAATCATACAATCACAATCATACAATCGCAATCAAACAATCACAATCAGACGATCGCAATCATACGATCACAATCATAAACTCACAATCATTCAATCACAATCATACAATCACAATCATACAATCACAATCATACAATCACAATCATACAATCACAATCATACAATCACAATCATACAATCACAATCATACAATCACAATCATACAATCACAATCATACAATCAAAATCATACAATCGCAATCATACGATCACAATCATACGATGACAATCATACAATTACTACTATACAATCACAATCATACAAATACAATCATACAATCACAATCATACTATAACAATCATACAATCAAAATCATACAATCACAATCATACAATCACAATAATACACTCACAATCAGTCAATCACAATCATACAATCACAATACTACAGTCGCCATTATCCAATCACAATCATACAATCACAATCATACAATCACAATCATACAATCACAATCATACAATCACAATCATACAATCACAATACTACAGTCACCATTATACAATCACAATCATACAATCACAATCATATAATCACAATCATACAATCACAATGATACAATCACCATCATAGAATCACAATCATACAATCACAATCATACAATCACAATCATACAATCACTATCATACAATCACAATCATACAATCACAATCATACAATCACAATCATACAATCGCAATCAAACAATCACCATCAGACGATCGCAATCATACGATCTCAGTCATATACTCACAATCATTCAATCACAATCATACAATCACAATCATACAATCACAATCATACAATCACAATCATACAATCACAATCATACAATCACAATCATACAATCAAAATCATACAATCAAAATCATACAATCGCAATCATACGATCACCATCATACGATCACAATCATACAATCACAATCATACAATCACAGTCATACAATCACAATCATACAATCACAATCATACGATCACAATCATACGATGACAATCATACAATTACTACTATACAATCATAATCATACAAAAACAATCATACAATCACAATCATACAATCACAATCATACAATCACAATAATACAATCACAATCATACAATCACAATCATACAATCACAATCATACAATCACAATCATACAATCACAATCATACAAGCACAATCATACTATGACAATCATACAATCAAAATCATACAATTACAATCATACAATCACAATCATACTATCGCAATCATTCAATCACGATAATACAATCACAATCGTACAATCGCAATCGAACAATCACAACGATACGATCACAATCATACAATCACAATCATACAATCACAATCATACAATCACAATCATACAATCACAATCATACAATCACAATCATACAATCACAATCATACAATCACAATCATACTATCACAATCACACAATCACAATCATACAATCACAATCATACAATCACAATCATACAATCACAATCATACAATCACAATCATACAATCACAATCATACAATCACAATCATACAATCACAATCATACAATCACAATCATACAATCACAATCATTCAATCACAATCATTCAATCACAATCATACGATCGCAATCATACAATCACAATCATACACTCACAATCATTCAATCACATACATACAATCACAATCATACAATCACAATCATACAATCACAATCATACAATCACAATCATACAATCACAATCATACAATCACAATCATACAATCACAATCATACAATCACAATAATAGAACCATAATTGTACAACCACAATCAAACGATCACAATCACACAATCACAATCATATAATCACAATCATACACTCGCAATCTTACAATCACAATCATACAATCAATATCATACAATCACAATCATACAATCGCAATCAAACAATCACAATCAGACGATCGCAATCATACGATCACAATCATAAACTCACAATCATTCAATCACAATCATACAATCACAATCATACAATCACAATCATACAATCAAAATCATACAATCGCAATCATACGATCACAATCATACGATGACTAACATACAATTACTACTATACAATCACAATCATACAAATACAATCATACAGTCACAATCATACTATAACAATCATACAATCAAAATCATACAATCACAATCATACAATTACAATCATACAATCACAATCATACAATCAAAATCATACAATCGCAATCATACGGTCACAGTCATACACTCGCTATCTTGCAATCACAATCATACAATCACAATCATACAATCACAATCATACAATCACAATCATACCATCACAATCATACAGGCACAATCATACAATCACTATCATACAATCACAATCATACAAAAACAATCATACAATCACAATCATACAATCGCAATCAAACAATCACAATCAGACGATCGCAATCATACGATCACAATCACACAATCACAATCATACAATCACAATCATACAATCAAAATCACACAATCGGAATCATACGGTCACAATCATACGATCACAATCATACAATCACAATCGTACAATCACAATCATACAATCACAATCATACAATCACAATCATACAATCACAATCATACAATCACAATCATACAATCACAATCATACGATGACAATCATACAATTACTACTATACAATCATAATCATAAAAAAACAATCATAAAATCACAATCATACAATCACAATCATACAATCACAATAATACAATCAAAATCATACAATCACAATCATACAATCACAATCATACTATGACAATCATCCAATTAAAATCATACAATCACAATTACACAATCACAATCATACTATCACAATCATTCAATCACGTTAATACAATCATAATCGTACAATCGCAATCGAACAATCACAACCATACGATCACAATCATACAATCACAATCATACAATCACAATCATGCACTCGCAATCATACAATCACAATCATACTATCACAATCACACAATCACAATCATACAATCACAATCATACAATCACAACCATACAATCACAATCATACAATCACAATCATACAATCACAATCATACAATCACAATCATACAATCACAATCATACAATCACAATCATACAGGCACAATCAAACAATCACTATCATACAATCACAATCATACAAAAACAATCATACAATCACAATCATACAATCACAATCGTACAATCGCAGTCGAACAATGACAACCATACGATCACAATCATACAATCACAATCATATAATCACAATCATACACTCGCAATCTTACAATCACAATCATACAATCAATATCATACAATCACAATCATACAATCACAATCATACAATCACAATCATACAATCGCAATCAAACAATCACAATCAGACGATCGCAATCATACGATCACAATCATAAACTCACAATCATTCAATCACAATCATACAATCACAATCATACAATCACAATCATACAATCACAATCATACAATCACAATCATACAATCACAATCATACAATCAAAATCATACAATCGCAATAATACGATCACAATCATACGATGACAATCATACAATTACTACTATACAATCACAATCATACAAATACAATCATACAATCACAATCATACTATAACAATCATACAATCAAAATCATACAATCACAATCATACAATCACAATCATACACTCACAATCATTCAATCACAATCATACAATCACAATACTACAGTCGCCATTATCCAATCACAATCATACAATCACAATCATACAATCACAATCATACAATCACAATCATACAATCACAATCATACAATCACAATCATACAATCACAATCATACAATCACAATCATACAATCACAATACTACAGTCACCATTATACAATCACAATCATACAATCACAATCATATAATCACAATCATACAATCACAATGATACAATCACCATCATAGAATCACAATCATACAATCACAATCATACAATCACAATCATACAATCACTATCATACAATCACAATCATACAATCACAATCATACAATCACAATCATACAATCGCAATCAAACAATCACCATCAGACGATCGCAATCATACGATCACAATCATATACTCACAATCATTCAATCACAATCATACAATCACAATCATACAATCACAATCATACAATCACAATCATACAATCACAATCATACAATCACAATCATACAATCAAAATCATACAATCAAAATCATACAATCGCAATCATACGATCACCATCATACGATCACAATCATACAATCACAATCATACAATCACAATCATACAATCACAATCATACAATCACAATCATACGATCACAATCATACGATGACAATCATACAATTACTACTATACAATCATAATCATACAAAAACAATCATACAATCACAATCATACAATCACAATCATACAATCACAATAATACAATCACAATCATACAATCAGAATCATACAATCACAATCATACAATCACAATCATACAATCACAATCATACAATCACAATCATACTATGACAATCATACAATCAAAATCATACAATTACAATCATACAATCACAATCATACTATCGCAATCATTCAATCACGATAATACAATCACAATCGTACAATCGCAATCGAACAATCACAACGATACGATCACAATCATACAATCACAATCATACAATCACAATCATACAATCACAATCATACAATCACAATCATACAATCACAATCATACAATCACAATCATGAAATCACAATCATACAATCACAATCATACAGTCACAATCATACAATCACAATCATACAATCACAATCATACAATCACAATACTACTGTCGCCATTACACAATCACAATCATACAATGACAATCATATAATCACAATCATACAATCGCAATCATACAGTCACAATCATACAATCACAATCATACAATCACAATCATACAATCACAGTCATACAATCACAGTCATACAATCACAATCATACAATCACAATCATACAATCACAATCATACAATCACAATCATACACTCGCAATCTTACAATCACAATCATACAATCACAATCATACAATCATAATCATACAATCACAATCATACAATCACTATCATACAATCACAATCATACAATCACAATCATACAATCACAATCATACAATCACAATCGTACAATCACAATCATACAATCACAATCATACAATCACAATCATACAATCACAATCATACAATCACAATCATACAATCGCAATCATACAATCACAATCATACAATCAAAATCATACAAACGCAATCATACGATCACAATCATACGATCACAATCATACAATCACAATCATACTATAACAATCATACAATCAATATCATACAATCACAATCATACAATCACAATCATACTATCACAATCATTCAATCACGATAATACAATCACAATCGTACAATCGCAATCGAACAATCGCAACCATACGATCACAATCATACAATCACAATCATACAATCACAATCATGCACTCGCAATCATACAATCACAATCATACTATCACAATCACACAATCACAATCATACAATCACAATCATACTGTCACAATCATACAATCACAATCATACAATCACAATCATACAATCACAATAATAGAACCATAATTATACAACCACAATCAAACGATCACAATCGCACAATCACAATCATACAATCACAATCATACAATCACAATCATACAATCACAATCATACAATCACAGTCATACAATCACAATCATACAATCACAATCATACAATCACAATCATACAATCACAATCATACAATCACAATCATACAATCACAATCATACAATCACAATCATACAATCACAATCATACAATCACAATCATACAATCACAATCATACAATCACAATCATACAATCACAATCATACAATCAAAATCATACAATCGCAATCATACGGTCACAATCATACGATCACAATCATACAATCACAATCATACAATCACAATCATACAATCACAATCATACAATCACAATCATACAATCACAATCATACAATCACAATCATACAATCACAATCATACAATCACAATCATACGATGACAATCATACAATTACTACTATACAATCATAATCATACAAAAACAGTCATACAATCACAATCATACAATCACAATCATACAATCACAATAATACAATCAAAATCATACAATCACAATCATACAATCACAATCATACAATCACAATACTACAGTCGCCATTATCCAATCACAATCATACAATCACAATCATACAATCACAATCATATAATCACAATCATACAATCACAATCATAGAACCATAATTATAAAACCACAATCAAACGATCACAATCATACAATCACAATCATACAATCACAATCATACAATCACAATCATACAATCACAATCATACAATCACAATACTACAGTCGCCATTATACAATCACAATCATACAATGACAATCATATAGTCATAATCATACAATCACAATGATACAATCACAATCATACAATCACAATCATACAAACACAATCATACAATCATAATCATACAATCACAATCATACTATCACAATCACACAATCACAATCATACAATCACAATCATAGTATCACAATCATACAATCACAATCATACAATCACAATCATACAATCACAATAATAGAACCATAATTATACAACCACAATCAAACGATCACAATCACACAATCACAATCATACAATCACAATCATACAATCACAATCATACAATCACAATCATACAATCACAATCATACAATCACAACCGTACAATCGCAGTCGAACAATGACAACCATACGATCACAATCATACAATCACAATCATATAATCACAATCATACACTCGCAGTCTTACAATCACAATCATACAATCACAATCATACAATCACAATCATAAAATCACAGTCATATAATCACAATCATACAATCACAATGATACAATCACAATCATACGATCGCAATCATACAATCACAATCATACACTCACAATCATTCAATCACAATCATACAATCACAATCATACAATCACAATCATACAATCACAATGATACAATCACAATCATACGATCGCAATCATACAATCACAATCATACACTCACAATCATTCAATCACAATCATACAATCACAATCATACAATCACAATCATACAATCACAATCATACAATCACAATCATACGATCGCAATCATACAATCACAATCATACACTCACAATCATTCAATCACAATCATACAATCACAATCATACAAAAACAATCATACAATCACAATCATACAATCACAACCGTACAATCGCAGTCGAACAATGACAACCATACGATCACAATCATACAATCACAATCATATAATCACAATCATACACTCGCAGTCTTACAATCACAATCATACAATCACAATCATACAATCACAATCATAAAATCACAGTCATATAATCACAATCATACAATCACAATGATACAATCACAATCATACGATCGCAATCATACAATCACAATCATACACTCACAATCATTCAATCACAATCATACAATCACAATCATACAATCACAATCATACAATCACAATCATACAATCACAATCATACAATCGCAATCATACGATCACAATCATACGATCACAATCATACAATCACAATCATACTATGACAATCATACAATCAAAATCATACAATCACAATCATACAATCACAATCATACTATCACAATCATTCAATCACGATAATACAATCACAATCGTACAATCGCAATCGAACAATCGCAACCATACGATCACAATCATACAATCACAATCATACAATCACAATCATGCACTCGCAATCATACAATCACAATCATACTATCACAATCACACAATCACAATCATACAATCACAATCATACTATCACAATCATACAATCACAATCATACAATCACAATCATACAATCACAATAATAGAACCATAATTATACAACCACAATCAAACGATCACAATCACACAATCACAATCATACAATCACAATCATACAATCACAATCATACAATCACAATCATACAATCACAATCATACAATCACAATCATACAATCACAATCATACAATCACAATCATACAATCACAATCATACAATCACAATCATACAATCACAATCATACAATCACAATCATACAATCACAATCATACAATCACAATCATACAATCAAAATCATACAATCGCAATCATACGGTCACAGTCATACACTCGCTATCTTACAATCACAATCATACAATCACAATCATACAATCACAATCATACAATCACAATCATACCATCACAATCATACAGGCACAATCATACAATCACTATCATACAATCACAATCATACAAAAACAATCATACAATCACAATCATACAATCGCAATCAAACAATCACAATCAGACGATCGCAATCATACGATCACAATCACACAATCACAATCATACAATCACAATCATACAATCACAATCATACAATCAAAATCACACAATCGGAATCATACGGTCACAATCATACGATCACAATCATACAATCACAATCGTACAATCACAATCATACATTCACAATCATACAATCACAATCATACAATCACAATCATACAATCACAATCATACAATCACAATCATACAATCACAATCATACAATCACAATCATACGATGACAATCATACAATTACTACTATACAATCATAATCATACAAAAACAATCATAAAATCACAATCATACAATCACAATCATACAATCACAATAATACAATCAAAATCATACAATCACAATCATACAATCACAATCATACTATGACAATCATCCAATTAAAATCATACAATCACAATTACACAATCACAATCATACTATCACAATCATTCAATCACGTTAATACAATCATAATCGTACAATCGCAATCGAACAATCACAACCATACGATCACAATCATACAATCACAATCATACAATCACAATCATGCACTCGCAATCATACAATCACAATCATACTATCACAATCACACAATCACAATCATACAATCACAATCATACAATCACAATCATACAATCACAATCATACAATCACAATCACACAATCACAATCATACAATCACAATCATACAATCACAATCATACAATCACAATCAAAGAATCACAATCATTCAATCACAATCATACGATCGCAATCATACAATCACAATCATACACTCACAATCATTCAATCACATACATACAATCACAATCATACAATCACAATCATACAATCACAATCATACAATCACAATCATACAATCACAATCATACAATCACAATCATACAATCACAATCATACAATCACAATAATAGAACCATAATTATACAACCACAATCAAACGATCACAATCACACAATCACAATCATACAATCACAATCATACAATCACAATCATACAATCACAATCATACAATCACAATGATACAATCACCATCATACAATCACAATCATACAATCACAATCATACAATCACAATCATACAATCACAATCATACAGGCACAATCAAACAATCACTATCATACAATCACAATCATACAAAAACAATCATACAATCACAATCATACAATCACAATCGTACAATCGCAGTCGAACAATGACAACCATACGATCACAATCATACAATCACAATCATATAATCACAATCATACACTCGCAATCTTACAATCACAATCATACAATCAATATCATACAATCACAATCATACAATCACAATCATACAATCACAATCATACAATCGCAATCAAACAATCACAATCAGACGATCGCAATCATACGATCACAATCATAAACTCACAATCATTCAATCACAATCATACAATCACAATCATACAATCACAATCATACAATCACAATCATACAATCACAATCATACAATCACAATCATACAATCACAATCATACAATCACAATCATACAATCAAAATCATACAATCGCAATCATACGATCACAATCATACGATGACAATCATACAATTACTACTATACAATCACAATCATACAAATACAATCATACAATCACAATCATACTATAACAATCATACAATCAAAATCATACAATCACAATCATACAATCACAATAATACACTCACAATCAGTCAATCACAATCATACAATCACAATACTACAGTCGCCATTATCCAATCACAATCATACAATCACAATCATACAATCACAATCATACAATCACAATCATACAATCACAATCATACAATCACAATACTACAGTCACCATTATACAATCACAATCATACAATCACAATCATATAATCACAATCATACAATCACAATGATACAATCACCATCATAGAATCACAATCATACAATCACAATCATACAATCACAATCATACAATCACTATCATACAATCACAATCATACAATCACAATCATACAATCACAATCATACAATCGCAATCAAACAATCACCATCAGACGATCGCAATCATACGATCACAATCATATACTCACAATCATTCAATCACAATCATACAATCACAATCATACAATCACAATCATACAATCACAATCATACAATCACAATCATACAATCACAATCATACAATCAAAATCATACAATCAAAATCATACAATCGCAATCATACGATCACCATCATACGATCACAATCATACAATCACAATCATACAATCACAGTCATACAATCACAATCATACAATCACAATCATACGATCACAATCATACGATGACAATCATACAATTACTACTATACAATCATAATCATACAAAAACAATCATACAATCACAATCATACAATCACAATCATACAATCACAATAATACAATCACAATCATACAATCACAATCATACAATCACAATCATAAAATCACAATCATACAATCACAATCATACAAGCACAATCATACTATGACAATCATACAATCAAAATCATACAATTACAATCATACAATCACAATCATACTATCGCAATCATTCAATCACGATAATACAATCACAATCGTACAATCGCAATCGAACAATCACAACGATACGATCACAATCATACAATCACAATCATACAATCACAATCATACAATCACAATCATACAATCACAATCATACAATCACAATCATACAATCACAATCATACTATCACAATCACACAATCACAATCATACAATCACAATCATACAATCACAATCATACAATCACAATCATACAATCACAATCATACAATCACAATCATACAATCACAATCATACAATCACAATCATACAATCACAATCATTCAATCACAATCATTCAATCACAATCATACGATCGCAATCATACAATCACAATCATACACTCACAATCATTCAATCACATACATACAATCACAATCATACAATCACAATCATACAATCACAATCATACAATCACAATCATACAATCACAATCATACAATCACAATCATACAATCACAATCATACAATCACAATCATACAATCACAATCATACAATCACAATAATAGAACCATAATTGTACAACCACAATCAAACGATCACAATCACACAATCACAATCATATAATCACAATCATACACTCGCAATCTTACAATCACAATCATACAATCAATATCATACAATCACAATCATACAATCACAATCATACAATCGCAATCAAACAATCACAATCAGACGATCGCAATCATACGATCACAATCATAAACTCACAATCATTCAATCACAATCATACAATCACAATCATACAATCACAATCATACAATCAAAATCATACAATCGCAATCATACGATCACAATCATACGATGACTAACATACAATTACTACTATACAATCACAATCATACAAATACAATCACACAGTCACAATCATACTATAACAATCATACAATCAAAATCATACAATCACAATCATACAATTACAATCATACAATCACAATCATACAATCACAATCATACAATCAAAATCATACAATCGCAATCATACGGTCACAGTCATACACTCGCTATCTTGCAATCACAATCATACAATCACAATCATACAATCACAATCATACAATCACAATCATACCATCACAATCATACAGGCACAATCATACAATCACTATCATACAATCACAATCATACAAAAACAATCATACAATCACAATCATACAATCGCAATCAAACAATCACAATCAGACGATCGCAATCATACGATCACAATCACACAATCACAATCATACAATCACAATCATACAATCAAAATCACACAATCGGAATCATACGGTCACAATCATACGATCACAATCATACAATCACAATCGTACAATCACAATCATACAATCACAATCATACAATCACAATCATACAATCACAATCATACAATCACAATCATACAATCACAATCATACGATGACAATCATACAATTACTACTATACAATCATAATCATAAAAAAACAATCATAAAATCACAATCATACAATCACAATCATACAATCACAATAATACAATCAAAATCATACAATCACAATCATACAATCACAATCATACTATGACAATCATCCAATTAAAATCATACAATCACAATTACACAATCACAATCATACTATCACAATCATTCAATCACGTTAATACAATCATAATCGTACAATCGCAATCGAACAATCACAACCATACGATCACAATCATACAATCACAATCATACAATCACAATCATGCACTCGCAATCATACAATCACAATCATACTGTCACAATCACACAATCACAATCATACAATCACAATCATACAATCACAACCATACAATCACAATCATACAATCACAATCATACAATCACAATCATACAATCACAATCATACAATCACAATCATACAATCACAATCATACAGGCACAATCAAACAATCACTATCATACAATCACAATCATACAAAAACAATCATACAATCACAATCATACAATCACAATCGTACAATCGCAGTCGAACAATGACAACCATACGATCACAATCATACAATCACAATCATATAATCACAATCATACACTCGCAATCTTACAATCACAATCATACAATCAATATCATACAATCACAATCATACAATCACAATCATACAATCACAATCATACAATCGCAATCAAACAATCACAATCAGACGATCGCAATCATACGATCACAATCATAAACTCACAATCATTCAATCACAATCATACAATCACAATCATACAATCACAATCATACAATCACAATCATACAATCACAATCATACAATCACAATCATACAATCAAAATCATACAATCGCAATAATACGATCACAATCATACGATGACAATCATACAATTACTACTATACAATCACAATCATACAAATACAATCATACAATCACAATCATACTATAACAATCATACAATCAAAATCATACAATCACAATCATACAATCACAATCATACACTCACAATCATTCAATCACAATCATACAATCACAATACTACAGTCGCCATTATCCAATCACAATCATACAATCACAATCATACAATCACAATCATACAATCACAATCATACAATCACAATCATACAATCACAATCATACAATCACAATCATACAATCACAATACTACAGTCACCATTATACAATCACAATCATACAATCACAATCATATAATCACAATCATACAATCACAATGATACAATCACCATCATAGAATCACAATCATACAATCACAATCATACAATCACAATCATACAATCACTATCATACAATCACAATCATACAATCACAATCATACAATCACAATCATACAATCGCAATCAAACAATCACCATCAGACGATCGCAATCATACGATCACAATCATATACTCACAATCATTCAATCACAATCATACAATCACAATCATACAATCACAATCATACAATCACAATCATACAATCACAATCATACAATCACAATCATACAATCAAAATCATACAATCAAAATCATACAATCGCAATCATACGATCACCATCATACGATCACAATCATACAATCACAATCATACAATCACAATCATACAATCACAATCATACAATCACAATCATACGATCACAATCATACGATGACAATCATACAATTACTACTATACAATCATAATCATACAAAAACAATCATACAATCACAATCATACAATCACAATCATACAATCACAATAATACAATCACAATCATACAATCACAATCATACAATCACAATCATACAATCACAATCATACAATCACAATCATACAATCACAATCATACTATGACAATCATACAATCAAAATCATACAATTACAATCATACAATCACAATTATACTATCGCAATCATTCAATCACGATAATACAATCACAATCGTACAATCGCAATCGAACAATCACAACGATACGATCACAATCATACAATCACAATCATACAATCACAATCATACAATCACAATCATACAATCACAATCATACAATCACAATCATACAATCACAATCATGAAATCACAATCATACAATCACAATCATACAGTCACAATCATACAATCACAATCATACAATCACAATACTACTGTCGCCATTACACAATCACAATCATACAATGACAATCATATAATCACAATCATACAATCGCAATCATACAGTCACAATCATACAATCACAATCATACAATCACAATCATACAATCACAGTCATACAATCACAGTCATACAATCACAATCATACAATCACAATCATACAATCACAATCATACAATCACAATCATACACTCGCAATCTTACAATCACAATCATACAATCACAATCATACAATCATAATCATACAATCACAATCATACAATCACTATCATACAATCACAATCATACAATCACAATCATACAATCACAATCATACAATCACAATCATACACCCACAATCATACAATCACAATCATACAATCACAATCATACAATCACAATCATACAATCACAATCATACAATCGCAATCATACAATCACAATCATACAATCAAAATCATACAAACGCAATCATACGATCACAATCATACGATCACAATCATACAATCACAATCATACTATAACAATCATACAATCAATATCATACAATCACAATCATACAATCACAATCATACTATCACAATCATTCAATCACGATAATACAATCACAATCGTACAATCGCAATCGAACAATCGCAACCATACGATCACAATCATACAATCACAATCATACAATCACAATCATGCACTCGCAATCATACAATCACAATCATACTATCACAATCACACAATCACAATCATACAATCACAATCATACTGTCACAATTATACAATCACAATCATACAATCACAATCATACAATCACAATAATAGAACCATAATTATACAACCACAATCAAACGATCACAATCGCACAATCACAATCATACAATCACAATCATACAATCACAATCATACAATCACAATCATACAATCACAGTCATACAATCACAATCATACAATCACAATCATACAATCACAATCATACAATCACAATCATACAATCACAATCATACAATCACAATCATACAATCACAATCATACAATCACAATCATACAATCACAATCATACAATCACAATCATACAATCACAATCATACAATCACAATCATACAATCAAAATCATACAATCGCAATCATACGGTCACAGTCATACGATCACAATCATACAATCACAATCATACAATCACAATCATACAATCACAATCATACAATCACAATCATACAATCACAATCATACAATCACAATCATACAATCACAATCATACAATCACAATCATACGATGACAATCATACAATTACTACTATACAATCATAATCATACAAAAACAGTCATACAATCACAATCATACAATCACAATCATACAATCACAATAATACAATCAAAATCATACAATCACAATCATACAATCACAATCATACAATCACAATACTACAGTCGCCATTATCCAATCACAATCATACAATCACAATCATACAATCACAATCATACAATCACAATACTACAGTCACCATTATACAATCACAATCATACAATCACAATCATATAATCACAATCATACAATCACAATCATAGAACCATAATTATAAAACCACAATCAAACGATCACAATCATACAATCACAATCATACAATCACAATCATACAATCACAATCATACAATCACAATCATACAATCACAATACTACAGTCGCCATTATACAATCACAATCATACAATGACAATCATATAGTCATAATCATACAATCACAATGATACAATCACAATCATACAATCACAATCATACAAACACAATCATACAATCATAATCATACAATCACAATCATAAAAAAACAATCATACAATCACAATCATGCAATCACAATCATACAATCACAATCATACAATCACAATCATACAATTACAATCATACAATCACAATCATACAACCGCAATCATACAATCACAATCATACAATCACAATCATACAATCACAATACTACACTCGCCATTATCCAATCACAATCATACAATCACAATCATACAATCACAATCATACAATCACAACCATACAATCACAATCATACAATCACAATCATACAATCACAATCATACAATCACAATCATACAATCACAATACTACAGTCACCATTATACAATCACAATCATACAATCACAATCATATAATCACAATCATACAATCACAATGATACAATCACCATCATACAATCACAATCATACAGTAACAATCACACGATGACAATCATACAATTACTACTATACAATCACAATCATACAAAAACAATCATACTATCACAATCATACAAACACAATCATACAATCACAATCATACAATCACTACCATACCATCACAATCATACTATCACAATCATACAATCACAATCATACAATCGCAATCAAACAATCACAATCATACGATCGCAATCATACAATCACAATCATATACTCACAATCATTCAATCACAATCATACAAGCACAATCATACAATCACAATCATACAATCACAATCATACAATCACAATCATACAATCACAATCATACAATCACAATCATACAATCACAATCATACAATCACAATCATACAATCACAATCATACTATGACAATCATACAATCAAAATCATACAATTACAATCATACAATCACAATTATACTATCGCAATCATTCAATCACGATAATACAATCACAATCGTACAATCGCAATCGAACAATCACAACGATACGATCACAATCATACAATCACAATCATACAATCACAATCATACAATCACAATCATACAATCACAATCATACAATCACAATCATACAATCACAATCATGAAATCACAATCATACAATCACAATCATACAGTCACAATCATACAATCACAATCATACAATCACAATACTACTGTCGCCATTACACAATCACAATCATACAATGACAATCATATAATCACAATCATACAATCGCAATCATACAGTCACAATCATACAATCACAATCATACAATCACAATCATACAATCACAGTCATACAATCACAGTCATACAATCACAATCATACAATCACAATCATACAATCACAATCATACAATCACAATCATACACTCGCAATCTTACAATCACAATCATACAATCACAATCATACAATCATAATCATACAATCACAATCATACAATCACTATCATACAATCACAATCATACAATCACAATCATACAATCACAATCATACAATCACAATCATACAATCACAATCATACAATCACAATCATACAATCACAATCATACAATCACAATCATACAATCACAATCATACAATCGCAATCATACAATCACAATCATACAATCAAAATCATACAAACGCAATCATACGATCACAATCATACGATCACAATCATACAATCACAATCATACTATAACAATCATACAATCAATATCATACAATCACAATCATACAATCACAATCATACTATCACAATCATTCAATCACGATAATACAATCACAATCGTACAATCGCAATCGAACAATCGCAACCATACGATCACAATCATACAATCACAATCATACAATCACAATCATGCACTCGCAATCATACAATCACAATCATACTATCACAATCACACAATCACAATCATACAATCACAATCATACTGTCACAATTATACAATCACAATCATACAATCACAATCATACAATCACAATAATAGAACCATAATTATACAACCACAATCAAACGATCACAATCGCACAATCACAATCATACAATCACAATCATACAATCACAATCATACAATCACAATCATACAATCACAGTCATACAATCACAATCATACAATCACAATCATACAATCACAATCATACAATCACAATCATACAATCACAATCATACAATCACAATCATACAATCACAATCATACAATCACAATCATACAATCACAATCATACAATCACAATCATACAATCACAATCATACAATCACAATCATACAATCAAAATCATACAATCGCAATCATACGGTCACAGTCATACGATCACAATCATACAATCACAATCATACAATCACAATCATACAATCACAATCATACAATCACAATCATACAATCACAATCATACAATCACAATCATACAATCACAATCATACAATCACAATCATACGATGACAATCATACAATTACTACTATACAATCATAATCATACAAAAACAGTCATACAATCACAATCATACAATCACAATCATACAATCACAATAATACAATCAAAATCATACAATCACAATCATACAATCACAATCATACAATCACAATACTACAGTCGCCATTATCCAATCACAATCATACAATCACAATCATACAATCACAATCATACAATCACAATCATACAATCACAATACTACAGTCACCATTATACAATCACAATCATACAATCACAATCATATAATCACAATCATACAATCACAATCATAGAACCATAATTATAAAACCACAATCAAACGATCACAATCATACAATCACAATCATACAATCACAATCATACAATCACAATCATACAATCACAATCATACAATCACAATACTACAGTCGCCATTATACAATCACAATCATACAATGACAATCATATAGTCATAATCATACAATCACAATGATACAATCACAATCATACAATCACAATCATACAAACACAATCATACAATCATAATCATACAATCACAATCATAAAAAAACAATCATACAATCACAATCATGCAATCACAATCATACAATCACAATCATACAATCACAATCATACAATTACAATCATACAATCACAATCATACAACCGCAATCATACAATCACAATCATACAATCACAATCATACAATCACAATACTACACTCGCCATTATCCAATCACAATCATACAATCACAATCATACAATCACAATCATACAATCACAACCATACAATCACAATCATACAATCACAATCATACAATCACAATCATACAATCACAATCATACAATCACAATACTACAGTCACCATTATACAATCACAATCATACAATCACAATCATATAATCACAATCATACAATCACAATGATACAATCACCATCATACAATCACAATCATACAGTAACAATCACACGATGACAATCATACAATTACTACTATACAATCACAATCATACAAAAACAATCATACTATCACAATCATACAAACACAATCATACAATCACAATCATACAATCACTACCATACCATCACAATCATACTATCACAATCATACAATCACAATCATACAATCGCAATCAAACAATCACAATCATACGATCGCAATCATACAATCACAATCATATACTCACAATCATTCAATCACAATCATACAAGCACAATCATACAATCACAATCATACAATCACAATCATACAATCACAATCATACAATCACAATCATACAATCACAATCATACAATCACAATCATACAATCACAATCATACAATCACAATCATACAATCACAATCATACAATCACAATCATACAATCACAATCATACAATCACAATCATACAATCACAATCATACGATGACAATCATACAATTACTACTATACAATCATAATCATACAAAAACAATCATAAAATCACAATCATACAATCACAATCATACAATCACAATAATACAATCAAAATCATACAATCACAATCATACAATCACAATCATACTATGACAATCATCCAATTAAAATCATACAATCACAATTACACAATCACAATCATACTATCACAATCATTCAATCACGTTAATACAATCATAATCGTACAATCGCAATCGAACAATCACAACCATACGATCACAATCATACAATCACAATCATACAATCACAATCATGCACTCGCAATCATACAATCACAATCATACTATCACAATCACACAATCACAATCATACAATCACAATCATACAATCACAATCATACAATCACAATCATACAATCACAATCATACAATCACAATCATACAATCACAATCATACAATCACAATCATACAATCACAATCATACAATCACAATCATACAATCACAATCATACAATCACAATCAAAGAATCACAATCATTCAATCACAATCATACGATCGCAACCATACTATCACAATCACACAATCACAATCATACAATCACAATCATACAATCACAATCATACAATCACAATCATACAATCACAATAATAGAACCATAATTATACAACCACAATCAAACGATCACAATCGTACAATCACAATCATACAATCACAATCATACAATCACAATCATACAATCACAATCATACAATCACAATCATACAATCACAATCATACAATCACAATACTACAGGCGCCATTATACAATCACAATCATACAATGACAATCATATAATCACAATCATACAATCACAATGATACAATCACAATCATACAATCACAATCATACAAACACAATCATACAATCATAATCATGCAATAACAATCATACAATCAAAATCATACAAGCGCAATCATACGATCACAATCATACAATCACAATCAAAGAATCACAATCATAGAATCACAATCATACAATCACAATCATACAAAAACAATCATACAATCACAATCATACAATCGCAATCATACAATTACAATCACCCAAATACAATCATACAATCACAATCATACAATCACAATAATACAATCGCAATCAAACAATCACAATCATACGACCGCAACCATACAACCACAATCATACACTCACAATCATTCAATCACAATCATACAATCACAATCATACAAAAACAATCATACAATCACAATCATGCAATCACAATCATACAATCACAATCATACAATCACAATCATACAATCACAATCATACAATCACAATCATACAATCGCAATCAAACAATCACAATCATATGATCGCAATCATACAATCACAATCATACACTCACAATCATTCAATCACAATCATACAATCACAATCATACAATCACAATCATACAATCACAATCATACAATCATAATCATATAATCACACTCATAAAATTGCAATCATACAATCGCAATCATACGATCACAATCATAAACTCACAATCATTCAATCACAATCATACAATCACAATCATACAATCACAATCATACAATCAAAATCATACAATCGCAATCATACGATCACAATCATACGATGACAATCATACAATTACTACTATACAATCACAATCATACAAAAACAATCATACAATCACAATCATACAATCACAATCGTACAATCGCAGTCGAACAATGACAACCATACAATCACAATCATACAATCACAATCATATAATCACAATCATACACTCGAAATCTTACAATCACAATCATACAATCAATATCATACAATCACAATCATACAATCACAATCATACAATCACAATCATACAATCGCAATCAAACAATCACAATCAGACGATCGCAATCATACGATCACAATCATAAACTCACAATCATTCAATCACAATCATACAATCACAATCATACAATCACAATCATACAATCAAAATCATACAATCGCAATCATACGATCACAATCATACGATGACTATCATACAATTACTACTATACAATCACAATCATACAAATACAATCATACAGTCACAATCATACTATAACAATCATACAATCAAAATCATACAATCACAATCATACAATCACAATCATAAAATCACAATCATACAATCACAATCATATAATCACAATCATACAATCACAATGATACAATCACAATCATACAATCACAATACTACAGTCACCATTATACAATCACAATCATACAATCACAATCATATAATCACAATCATACAATCACAATGATACAATCACCATCATACAATCACAATCATACAGTAACAATCACACGATGACAATCATACAATTACTACTATACAATCACAATCATACAAAAACAATCATACTATCACAATCATACAAACACAATCATACAATCACAATCATACAATCACTACCATACCATCACAATCATACTATCACAATCATACAATCACAATCATACAATCGCAATCAAACAATCACAATCATACGATCGCAATCATACAATCACAATCATATACTCACAATCATTCAATCACAATCATACAAGCACAATCATACAATCACAATCATACAATCACAATCATACAATCACAATCATACAATCACAATCATACAATCACAATCATACAATCACAATCATACAATCACAATCATACAATCACAATCATACAATCACAATCATACAATCACAATCATACAATCACAATCATACAATCACAATCATACAATCACAATCATACAATCACAATCATACAATCACAATCACACAATCACAATCATACAATCATAATCATATAATCACACTTATAAAATTGCAATCATACAATCGCAATCATACAATCATAATCATACCATCACAATCATACAGGCACAATCATACAATCACTATCATACAATCACAATCATACAATCACAATCATACAATCACAATCATACAATCACAATCATACAATCACAATCATACTATGACAATCATACAATCAAAATCACACAATCACAATCATACAATCACAATCATACTATCACAATCATTCAATCACGATAATACAATCACAATCGTACAATCGCTATCGAACAATCACAACCATACGATCACAATCACACAATCACAATCATACAATCACAATCATACAATCACAATCATACAATCACAATCATACAATCACAATCATACAATCACAATACTACAGGCGCCATTATACAATCACAATCATACAAAGACAATCATATAATCACAATCATACAATCACAATGATACAATCACAATCATACAATCACAATCATACAAACACAATCATACAATCATAATCATGCAATAACAATCATACAATCAAAATCATACAAGCGCAATCATACGATCACAATCATACAATCACAATCAAAGAATCACAATCATACAATCACAATCATACAATTGCAATCATACAAAAACAATCATACAATCACAATCATACAATCGCAATCATACAATTACAATCACCCAAATACAATCATACAATCACAATCATACAATCACAATAATACAATCGCAATCAAACAATCACAATCATACGATCGCAATCATACAACCACAATCATACACTCACAATCATTCAATCACAATCATACAATCACAATCATACAAAAACAATCATACAATCACAATCATGCAATCACAATCATACAATCACAATCATACAATCATAATCATATAATCACACTCATAAAATTGCAATCATACAATCGCAATCATACGATCACAATCATAAACTCACAATCATTCAATCACAATCATACAATCACAATCATACAATCACAATCATACAATCACAATCATACAATCACAATCATACAATCACAATCATACAATCACAATCATACGATGACAATCATACAATTACTACTATACAATCATAATCATACAAAAACAATCATAAAATCACAATCATACAATCACAATCATACAATCACAATAATACAATCAAAATCATACAATCACAATCATACAATCACAATCATACTATGACAATCATCCAATTAAAATCATACAATCACAATTACACAATCACAATCATACTATCACAATCATTCAATCACGTTAATACAATCATAATCGTACAATCGCAATCGAACAATCACAACCATACGATCACAATCATACAATCACAATCATACAATCACAATCATGCACTCGCAATCATACAATCACAATCATACTATCACAATCACACAATCACAATCATACAATCACAATCATACAATCACAATCATACAATCACAATCATACAATCACAATCATACAATCACAATCATACAATCACAATCATACAATCACAATCATACAATCACAATCAAAGAATCACAATCATTCAATCACAATCATACGATCGCAATCATACAATCACAATCATACACTCACAATCATTCAATCACATACATACAATCAAAATCATACAATCACAATCATACAATCACAATCATACAATCACAATCATACAATCACAATCATACAATCACAATCATACAATCACAATAATAGAACCATAATTATACAACCACAATCAAACGATCACAATCACACAATCACAATCATACAATCACAATCATACAATCACAATCATACAATCACAATCATCCAATCACAATCATACAATCACAATCATACAATCACAATCATACAATCACAATCATTCAATCACAATCATACAGTCACAATCATACGATCGCAATCATACAGTCACAATCATACACTCACAATCATTCAATGACATACATACAATCACAATCATACAATCACAATCATACTATCACAATCATACAATCACAATCATACAATCACAATCATACAATCATTTTCATATAACCACACTCATAAAATTGTAATCATACAATCGCAATCATACAATCACAATCATACCATCACAATCATACAGGCACAATCATACAATCACTATCATACAATCACAATCATACAAAAACAATCATACAATCACAATCATACAATCGCAATCAAACAATCACAATCAGACGATCGCAATCATACGATCACAATCACACAATCACAATCATACAATCACAATCATACAATCACAATCATACAATCACAATCATACAATCAAAATCATACAATCGCAATCATACGGTCACAATCATACGATCACAATCTTACAATCACAATCGTACAATCACAATCATACAATCACAATCATACAATCACAATCATACAATCACAATCATTCAATCACAATCATACAATCACAATACTACAGTCGCCATTATCCAATCACAATCATACAATCACAATCATACAATCACAATCATACAGTAACAATCACACGATGACAATCATACAATTACTACTATACAATCACAATCATACAAAAACAATCATACTATCACAATCATACAAACACAATCATACAATCACAATCATACAATCACTACCATACCATCACAATCATACTATCACAATCATACAATCACAATCATACAATCAAAATCATACAATCGCAATCATACGGTCACAGTCATACACTCGCTATCTTACAATCACAATCATACAATCACAATCATACAATCACAATCATACAATCACAATCATACAATCACAATCATACCATCACAATCATACAGGCACAATCATACAATCACTATCATACAATCACAATCATACAAAAACAATCATACAATCACAATCATACAATCGCAATCAAACAATCACAATCAGACGATCGCAATCATACGATCACAATCACACAATCACAATCATACAATCACAATCATACAATCACAATCATACAATCAAAATCACACAATCGGAATCATACGGTCACAATCATACGATCACAATCATACAATCACAATCGTACAATCACAATCATACAATCACAATCATACAATCACAATCATACAATCACAATCATACAATCACAATCATACAATCACAATCATACGATGACAATCATACAATTACTACTATACAATCATAATCATACAAAAACAATCATAAAATCACAATCATACAATCACAATCATACAATCACAATAATACAATCAAAATCATACAATCACAATCATACAATCACAATCATACTATGACAATCATCCAATTAAAATCATACAATCACAATTACACAATCACAATCATACTATCACAATCATTCAATCACGTTAATACAATCATAATCGTACAATCGCAATCGAACAATCACAACCATACGATCACAATCATACAATCACAATCATACAATCACAATCATGCACTCGCAATCATACAATCACAATCATACTATCACAATCACACAATCACAATCATACAATCACAATCATACAATCACAATCATACAATCACAATCATACAATCACAATCATACAATCACAATCATACAATCACAATCATACAATCACAATCATACAATCACAATCAAAGAATCACAATCATTCAATCACAATCATACGATCGCAATCATACAATCACAATCATACACTCACAATCATTCAATCACATACATACAATCACAATCATACAATCACAATCATACAATCACAATCATACAATCACAATCATACAATCACAATCATACAATCACAATCATACAATCGCAATCATACAATCACAATAATAGAACCATAATTATACAACCACAATCAAACGATCACAATCACACAATCACAATCATACAATCACAATCATACAATCACAATCATACAATCACAATCATACAATCACAATCATACAATCACAATCATACAATCACAATCATACAATCACAATCATTCAATCACAATCATACAGTCACAATCATACGATCGCAATCATACAGTCACAATCATACACTCACAATCATTCAATGACATACATACAATCACAATCATACAATCACAATCATACAATCACAATCATACAATCACAATCATACAATCACAATCATACAATCACAATCATACAATCACAATCATACAATCACAATCATACAATCATTTTCATATAACCACACTCATAAAATTGTAATCATACAATCGCAATCATACAATCACAATCATACCATCACAATCATACAGGCACAATCATACAATCACTATCATACAATCACAATCATACAAAAACAATCATACAATCACAATCATACAATCGCAATCAAACAATCACAATCAGACGATCGCAATCATACGATCACAATCACACAGTCACAATCATACAATCACAATCATACAATCACAATCATACAATCACAATCATACAATCAAAATCATACAATCGCAATCATACGGTCACAATCATACGATCACAATCATACAATCACAATCGTACAATCACAATCATACAATCACAATCATACAATCACAATCATACAATCACAATCATTCAATCACAATCATACAATCACAATACTACAGTCGCCATTATCCAATCACAATCATACGATCGCAATCATACAATCACAATCATACACTCACAATCATTCAATCACAATCATACAAGCACAATCATACAATCACAATCATACAATCACAATCATACAATCACAATCATACAATCACAATCATACAATCACAATCATACAATCACAATCATACAATCACAATCATACAATCATAATCATATAATCACACTTATAGAATTGCAATCATACAATCGCAATCATACAATCATAATCATACCATCACAATCATACAGGCACAATCATACAATCACTATCATACAATCACAATCATACAATCACAATCATACAATCACAATCATACAATCACAATCATACAATCACAATCATACTATGACAATCATACAATCAAAATCATACAATCACAATCATACAATCACAATCATACTATCACAATCATTCAATCACGATAATACAATCACAATCGTACAATCGCTATCGAACAATCACAACCATACGATCACAATCATACAATCACAACCATACAATCACAATCATGCACTCGCAATCATACAATCACAATCATACTATCACAATCACACAATCACAATCATACAATCACAATCATACAATCACAATCATACAATCACAATCATACAATCACAATCATACAATCACAATAATAGAACCATAATTATACAACCACAATCAAACGATCACAATCGTACAATCACAATCATACAATCACAATCATACAATCACAATCATACAATCACAATCATACAATCACAATCATACAATCACAATCATACAATCACAATACTACAGGCGCCATTATACAATCACAATCATACAATGACAATCATATAATCACAATCATACAATCACAATGATACAATCACAATCATACAATCACAATCATACAAACACAATCATACAATCATAATCATGCAATAACAATCATACAATCAAAATCATACAAGCGCAATCATACGATCACAATCATACAATCACAATCAAAGAATCACAATCATACAATCACAATCATACAATCACAATCATACAAAAACAATCATACAATCACAATCATACAATCGCAATCATACAATTACAATCACCCAAATACAATCATACAATCACAATCATACAATCACAATAATACAATCGCAATCAAACAATCACAATCATACGACCGCAACCATACAACCACAATCATACACTCACAATCATTCAATCACAATCATACAATCACAATCATACAAAAACAATCATACAATCACAATCATGCAATCACAATCATACAATCACAATCATACAATCACAATCATACAATCACAATCATACAATCACAATCATACAATCACAATCATACAATCACAATAATACAATCGCAATCAAACAATCACAATCATACGACCGCAACCATACAACCACAATCATACACTCACAATCATTCAATCACAATCATACAATCACAATCATACAAAAACAATCATACAATCACAATCATGCAATCACAATCATACAATAACAATCATACAATCACAATCATACAATCACAATCATACAATCACAATCATACAATCACAATCATACAATCGCAATGAAACAATCACAATCATATGATCGCAATCATACAATCACAATCATACACTCACAATCATTCAATCACAATCATACAATCACAATCATACAATCACAATCATACAATCACAATCATACAATCACAATCATACAATCATAATCATATAATCACACTCATAAAATTGCAATCATACAATCGCAATCATACGATCACAATCATAAACTCACAATCATTCAATCACAATCATACAATCACAATCATACAATCACAATCATACAATCAAAATCATACAATCGCAATCATACGATCACAATCATACGATGACAATCATACAATTACTACTATACAATCACAATCATACAAAAACAATCATACAATCACAATCATACAATCACAATCGTACAATCGCAGTCGAACAATGACAACCATACAATCACAATCATACAATCACAATCATATAATCACAATCATACACTCGAAATCTTACAATCACAATCATACAATCAATATCATACAATCACAATCATACAATCACAATCATACAATCACAATCATACAATCACAATCATACAATCGCAATCAAACAATCACAATCAGACGATCGCAATCATACGATCACAATCATAAACTCACAATCATTCAATCACAATCATACAATCACAATCATACAATCACAATCATACAATCAAAATCATACAATCGCAATCATACGATCACAATCATACGATGACTATCATACAATTACTACTATACAATCACAATCATACAAATACAATCATACAGTCACAATCATACTATAACAATCATACAATCAAAATCATACAATCACAATCATACAATCACAATCATAAAATCACAATCATTCAATCACAATCATACGATCGCAATCATACAATCACAATCATACACTCACAATCATTCAATCACAATCATACAATCACAATACTACAGTTGCCATCATACAATCACAATCATACAATCACAATCATACAGTAACAATCATACTATGACAATCATACAATTACTACTATACAATCACAATCATACAATCACAATCATACAATCACAATCAAAGAATCACAATCATTCAATCACAATCATACGATCGCAATCATACAATCACAATCATACACTCACAATCATTCAATCACATACATACAATCACAATCATACAATCACAATCATACAATCACAATCATACAATCACAATCATACAATCACAATCATACAATCACAATCATACAATCACAATCATACAATCACAATAATAGAACCATAATTATACAACCACAATCAAACGATCACAATCACACAATCACAATCATACAATCACAATCATACAATCACAATCATACAATCACAATCATACAATCACAATCATACAATCACAATCATACAATCACAATCATTCAGTCACAATCATACAGTCACAATCATACGATCGCAATCATACAGTCACAATCATACACTCACAATCATTCAATGACATACATACAATCACAATCATACAATCACAATCATACAATCACAATCATACAATCACAATCATACAATCACAATCATACAATCACAATCATACAATCACAATCATACAATCACAATCATACAATCACAATCATACAATCATTTTCATATAACCACACTCATAAAATTGTAATCATACAATCGCAATCATACAATCACAATCATACCATCACAATCATACAGGCACAATCATACAATCACTATCATACAATCACAATCATACAAAAACAATCATACAATCACAATCATACAATCGCAATCAAACAATCACAATCAGACGATCGCAATCATACGATCACAATCACACAATCACAATCATACAATCACAATCATTCAATCACAATCATACAATCACAATCATACAATCAAAATCATACAATCGCAATCATACGGTCACAATCATACAATCACAATCATACGATGACAATCATACAATTACTACTATACAATCATAATCATACAAAAACAATCATAAAATCACAATCATACAATCACAATCATACAATCACAATAATACAATCAAAATCATACAATCGCAATCATACAATCACAATCATACAATCACAATCATACTATGACAATCATCCAATTAAAATCATACAATCACAATCACACAATCACAATCATACTATCACAATCATTCAATCACGTTAATACAATCACAATCGTACAATCGCAATCGAACAATCACAACCATACGATCACAATCATACAATCACAATCATACAATCACAATCATGCACTCGCAATCATACAATCACAATCATACTATCACAATCACACAATCACAATCATACAATCACAATCATACAATCACAATCATACAATCACAATCATACAATCACAATCATACAATCACAATCATACAATCACAATCATACAATCACAATCATACAATCACAATCATACAATCACAATCATACAATCACAATCAAAGAATCACAATCATTCAATCACAATCATACGATCGCAATCATACAATCACAATCATACACTCACAATCATTCAATCACATACATACAATCACAATCATACAATCACAATCATACAATCACAATCATACAATCACAATCATACAATCACAATCATACAATCACAATCATACAATCACAATCATACAATCACAATCATACAATCACAATAATAGAACCATAATTATACAACCACAATCAAACGATCACAATCACACAATCACAATCATACAATCACAATCATACAATCACAATCATACAATCACAATCATACAATCACAATCATACAATCACAATCATACAATCACTATCATACAATCACAATCATACAATCACAATCATACAATCACAATCATACAATCGCAATCAAACAATCACAATCAGACGATCGCAATCATACGATCACAATCATAAACTCACAATCATTCAATCACAATCATACAATCACAATCATACAATCACAATCATACAATCACAATCATACAATCACAATCATACAATCACAATCATACAATCACAATCATACAATCACAATCATACAATGACAATCATACAATCAAAATCATTCAATCGCAATCATACGATCACAATCATACGACGACAATCATACAATTACTACTATACAATCACAATCATACAAATACAATCATACAATCACAATCATACTATAACAATCATACAATCAAAATCATACAATCACAATCATACAATCACAATCATACAATCACAATCATACAATCACAATCATACAATCACAATCATACACTCGCAATCTTACAATCACAATAATACAATCACAATCATACAATCACAATCATAAAATCACAATCATTCAATCACTATGATACAATCACAATCATACAATCACAATCATACAATCGCAATCAAACAATCACAATCAGACGATCGCAATCATACGATCACAATAATACACTCACAATAATTCAATCTCAATCATACGATCACAATCACACAATCACAATCATACAATCGCAATCATACAATCACAATCATACAATCAAAATCATACAATCGCAATCATACGATCACAATCATACGATCACAATCATACAATCACAATCATACAATCACAATCATACAATCACAATCATACAATCACAATCATACAATCACATTCATACAATCACAATCATACGATCACAATCATACGATGACAATCATACAATTACTACTATACAATCATAATCATACAAAAACAATCATACAATCACAATCATACCATCACAATCATACAATCACAATAATACAATCACAAACATACAATCACAATCATACAATCACAATCATACAATCACAATCATACTATGACAATCATACAATCAAAATCATACAATTACAATCATACAATCACAATCATACTATCACAATCATTCAATCACGATAATACAATCACAATCGTACAATCGCAATCGAACAATCACAACCATACGATCACAATCATACAATCACAATCATACAATCACAATCATCCAATCACAATCATACAATCACAATCATACAATCACAATCATACAATCACATTCATACAATCACAATCATACAATCACAATCATACAATCACAATCATACAATCACAATCATACAATCACTATCATACAATCACAATCATACAATCACAATCATACAATCACAATCATACAATCGCAATCAAACAATCACAATCAGACGATCGCAATCATACGATCACAATCATAAACTCACAATCATTCAATCACAATCATACAATCACAATCATACAATCACAATCATACAATCACAATCATACAATCACAATCATACAATCACAATCATACAATCACAATCATACAATCACAATCATACAATGACAATCATACAATCAAAATCATTCAATCGCAATCATACGATCACAATCATACGACGACAATCATACAATTACTACTATACAATCACAATCATACAAATACAATCATACAATCACAATCATACTATAACAATCATACAATCAAAATCATACAATCACAATCATACAATCACAATCATACAATCACAATCATACAATCACAATCATACAATCACAATCATACACTCGCAATCTTACAATCACAATAATACAATCACAATCATACAATCACAATCATAAAATCACAATCATTCAATCACTATGATACAATCACAATCATACAATCACAATCATACAATCGCAATCAAACAATCACAATCAGACGATCGCAATCATACGATCACAATAATACACTCACAATAATTCAATCTCAATCATACGATCACAATCACACAATCACAATCATACAATCGCAATCATACAATCACAATCATACAATCAAAATCATACAATCGCAATCATACGATCACAATCATACGATCACAATCATACAATCACAATCATACAATCACAATCATACAATCACAATCATACAATCACAATCATACAATCACATTCATACAATCACAATCATACGATCACAATCATACGATGACAATCATACAATTACTACTATACAATCATAATCATACAAAAACAATCATACAATCACAATCATACCATCACAATCATACAATCACAATAATACAATCACAATCATACAATCACAATCATACAATCACAATCATACAATCACAATCATACTATGACAATCATACAATCAAAATCATACAATTACAATCATACAATCACAATCATACTATCACAATCATTCAATCACGATAATACAATCACAATCGTACAATCGCAATCGAACAATCACAACCATACGATCACAATCATACAATCACAATCATACAATCACAATCATCCAATCACAATCATACAATCACAATCATACAATCACAATCATACAATCACATTCATACAATCACAATCATACAATCACAATCATACAATCACAATCATACAATCACAATCATACAATCACAATCATACAATCACAATCATACAATCACAATCATACAATCACAATCATACAATCACAATACTACAGTCGCCATTATACAATCACAATCATACAATGACAATCATATAATCACAATCATACAATCACAATCATACAATCACAATCATACAATCACAATCATACAATCGCAATCATACAATCACAATACTACAGTCACCATTATACAATCACAATCATACAATCACAATCATATAATCACAATCATACAATCACAATGATACAATCACCATCATACAATCACAATCATACAATCACAATCATACAGTAACAATCATACGATGACAATCATACAATTACTACTATACAATCACAATCATACGATCGCAATCATATAATCACAACCATACACTCACAATCATTCAATCACAATCATACAATCACAATCATACAATCACAATCATACAAACACAATCATACAATCACAATCATACAATCACAATCATACAATCACAATCATACAATCACAATCATACAATCACAATCATACAATCACAATCATACAATCACAATCATACAATCATAATCATATAATCACACTCATAAAATTGCAATCATACATTCGCAATCATACAATCACAATCATACCATCACAATCATACAGGCACAATCATACAATCGCTATCACACAATCACAATCATACAATCACAATCATACAATCACAATCATACAATCACAATCATACAATCACAATCATACAATCACAATCATACAATCACAATCATACAATCACAATCATACTATCGCAATCATACAATCACAATCATACAATCACAATCATACACTCGCTATCTTACAATCACAATCATACAATCACAATCATACAATCACAATCATACAATCACAATCATACCATCACAATCATACAGGCACAATCATACAATCACTATCATACAATCACAATCATACAAAAACAATCATACAATCACAATCATACAATCACATTCATACAATCACAATCATACTATCACAATCATTCAATCACGATAATACAATCACAATCGTACAATCGCAATCGAACAATCACAACCATACGATCACAATCATACAATCACAATCATACAATCACAATCATCCAATCACAATCATACAATCACAATCATACAATCACAATCATACAATCACAATCATACAATCACAATCATACAATCACAATCATACAATCACAATCATACAATCACAATCATACAATCACAATCATACAATCACAATCATACAATCACAATCATACAATCACAATCATACAATCACAATCATACAATCACAATCATACAATCACAATCATACAATCACAATCATACAATCACAATCATACAATCACAATCATACAATCACAATCATACAATCACAATACTACAGTCGCCATTATACAATCACAATCATACAATGACAATCATATAATCACAATCATACAATCACAATCATACAATCACAATCATACAATCACAATCATACAATCGCAATCATACAATCACAATACTACAGTCACCATTATACAATCACAATCATACAATCACAATCATATAATCACAATCATACAATCACAATGATACAATCACCATCATACAATCACAATCATACAATCACAATCATACAATCACAATCATACAATCACAATCATACAATCACAATACTACAGTCGCCATTATACAATCACAATCATACAATGACAATCATATAATCACAATCATACAATCACAATCATACAATCACAATCATACAATCACAATCATACAATCGCAATCATACAATCACAATACTACAGTCACCATTATACAATCACAATCATACAATCACAATCATATAATCACAATCATACAATCACAATGATACAATCACCATCATACAATCACAATCATACAATCACAATCATACAGTAACAATCATACGATGACAATCATACAATTACTACTATACAATCACATCATACGATCGCAATCATACAATCACAACCATACACTCACAATCATTCAATCACAATCATACAATCACAATCATACAATCACAATCATACAATCACAATCATACAATCACAATCATACTATCGCAATCATACAATCACAATCATACACTCGCTATCTTACAATCACAATCACACAATCACAATCATACAATCGCAATCATACAATCACAATCATACCATCACAATCATACAGGCACAATCATACAATCACTATCATACAATCACAATCATACAAAAACAATCATACAATCACAATCATACAATCGCAATCAAACAATCACAATCAGACGATCGCAATCATACGATCACAATCACACAATCACAATCATACAATCACAATCATACAATCACAATCATACAATCACAATCATACAATCAAAATCATACAATCGCAATCATACGGTCACAATCATACAATCACAATCATACGATGACAATCATACAATTACTACTATACAATCATAATCATACAAAAACAATCATAAAATCACAATCATACAATCACAATCATACAATCACAATAATACAATCAAAATCATACAATCACAATCATACAATCACAATCATACAATCACAATCATACTATGACAATCATCCAATTAAAATCATACAATCACAATCACACAATCACAATCATACTATCACAATCATTCAATCACGTTAATACAATCACAATCGTACAATCGCAATCGAACAATCACAACCATACGATCACAATCATACAATCACAATCATACAATCACAATCATGCACTCGCAATAATACAATCACAATCATACTATCACAATCACACAATCACAATCATACAATCACAATCATACAATCACAATCATACAATCACAATCATACAATCACAATCATACAATCACAATCATACAATCACAATCATACAATCACAATCATACAATCACAATCATACAATCACAATCATACAATCACAATCAAAGAATCACAATCATTCAATCACAATCATACGATCGCAATCATACAATCACAATCATACACTCACAATCATTCAATCACATACATACAATCACAATCATACAATCACAATCATACAATCACAATCATACAATCACAATCATACAATCACAATCATACAATCACAATCATACAATCACAATCATACAATCACAATCATACAATCACAATCATACAATCACAATCATACAATCACAATCATACAATCACAATAATAGAACCATAATTATACAACCACAATCAAACGATCACAATCACACAATCACAATCATACAATCACAATCATACAATCACAATCATACAATCACAATCATACAATCACAATCATACAATCACAATCATACAATCACAATCATTCAATCACAATCATACAGTCACAATCATACGATCGCAGTCATACAGTCACAATCATACACTCACAATCATTCAATGACATACATACAATCACAATCATACAATCACAATCATACAATCACAATCATACAATCACAATCATACAATCACAATCATACAATCACAATCATACAATCATTTTCATATAACCACACTCATAAAATTGTAATCATACAATCGCAATCATACAATCACAATCATACCATCACAATCATACAGGCACAATCATACAATCACTATCATACAATCACAATCATACAAAAACAATCATACAATCACAATCATACAATCGCAATCAAACAATCACAATCAGACGATCGCAATCATACGATCACAATCACACAATCACAATCATACAATCACAATCATACAATCACAATCATACAATCACAATCATACAATCAAAATCATACAATCGCAATCATACGGTCACAATCATACGATCACAATCATACAATCACAATCGTACAATCACAATCATACAATCACAATCATACAATCACAATCATACAATCACAATCATTCAATCACAATCATACAATCACAATACTACAGTCGCCATTATCCAATCACAATCATACAATCACAATCATACAATCACAATCATACAATCACAATCATACAATCACAATCATACAATCGCAATACTACAGTCACCATTATACAATCACAATCATACAATCACAATCATATAATCACAATCATACAATCACTATGATACAATCACCATCATACAATCACAATCATACAGTAACAATCATACGATGACAATCATACAATTACTACTATACAATCACAATCATACGATCGCAATCATACAATCACAACCATACACTCACAATCATTCAATCACAATCATACAATCACAATCATACAATCACAATCATACAATCACAATCATACAATCACAATCATACAATCACAATCATACAATCACAATCATACAATCACAATCATACAATCATTTTCATATAACCACACTCATAAAATTGTAATCATACAATCGCAATCATACAATCACAATCATACCATCACAATCATACAGGCACAATCATACAATCACTATCATACAATCACAATCATACAAAAACAATCATACAATCACAATCATACGATCACAATCATACAATCACAATCGTACAATCACAATCATACAATCACAATCATACAATCACAATCATACAATCACAATCATTCAATCACAATCATACAATCACAATACTACAGTCGCCATTATCCAATCACAATCATACAATCACAATCATACAATCACAATCATACAATCACAATCATATAATCACAATCATACACTCGCAGTCTTACAATCACAATCATACAATCACAATCATACAATCACAATCATACAATCACAATCATACAATCACTATCATACAATCACAATCATACCATCACAATCATACAATCACAATCATACAATCGCAATCAAACAATCACAATCAGACGATCGCAATCATACGATCACAATCATAAACTCACAATCATTCAATCACAATCATACAATCACAATCATACAATCACAATCATACAATCACAATCATACAATCACAATCATACAATCACAATCATACAATCACAATCATACAATCACAATCATACAATGACAATCATACAATCAAAATCATTCAATCGCAATCATACGATCACAATCATACGACGACAATCATACAATTACTACTATACAATCACAATCATACAAATACAATCATACAATCACAATCATACTATAACAATCATACAATCAAAATCATACAATCACAATCATACAATCACAATCATACAATCACAATCATACAATCACAATCATACAATCACAATCATACACTCGCAATCTTACAATCACAATAATACAATCACAATCATACAATCACAATCATAAAATCACAATCATTCAATCACTATGATACAATCACAATCATACAATCACAATCATACAATCGCAATCAAACAATCACAATCAGACGATCGCAATCATACGATCACAATAATACACTCACAATAATTCAATCTCAATCATACGATCACAATCACACAATCACAATCATACAATCGCAATCATACAATCACAATCATACAATCAAAATCATACAATCGCAATCATACGATCACAATCATACGATCACAATCATACAATCACAATCATACAATCACAATCATACAATCACAATCATACAATCACAATCATACAATCACATTCATACAATCACAATCATACGATCACAATCATACGATGACAATCATACAATTACTACTATACAATCATAATCATACAAAAACAATCATACAATCACAATCATACAATCACAATCATACAATCACAATAATACAATCACAATCATACAATCACAATCATACAATCACAATCATACAATCACAATCATACTATGACAATCATACAATCAAAATCATACAATTACAATCATACAATCACAATCATACTATCACAATCATTCAATCACGATAATACAATCACAATCGTACAATCGCAATCGAACAATCACAACCATACGATCACAATCATACAATCACAATCATACAATCACAATCATCCAATCACAATCATACAATCACAATCATACAATCACAATCATACAATCACATTCATACAATCACAATCATACAATCACAATCATACAATCACAATCATACAATCACAATCATACAATCACAATCATACAATCACAATCATACAATCACAATCATACAATCACAATCATACAATCACAATACTACAGTCGCCATTATACAATCACAATCATACAATGACAATCATATAATCACAATCATACAATCACAATCATACAATCACAATCATACAATCACAATCATACAATCGCAATCATACAATCACAATACTACAGTCACCATTATACAATCACAATCATACAATCACAATCATATAATCACAATCATACAATCACAATGATACAATCACCATCATACAATCACAATCATACAATCACAATCATACAGTAACAATCATACGATGACAATCATACAATTACTACTATACAATCACAATCATACGATCGCAATCATACAATCACAACCATACACTCACAATCATTCAATCACAATCATACAATCACAATCATACAATCACAATCATACAAACACAATCATACAATCACAATCATACAATCACAATCATACAATCACAATCATACAATCACAATCATACAATCACAATCATACAATCACAATCATACAATCACAATCATACAATCACAATCATACAATCACAATCAAACAATCATAATCATATAATCACACTCATAAAATTGCAATCATACATTCGCAATCATACAATCACAATCATACCATCACAATCATACAGGCACAATCATACAATCGCTATCACACAATCACAATCATACAATCACAATCATACAATCACAATCATACAATCACAATCATACAATCACAATCATACAATCACAATCATACAATCACAATCATACTATCGCAATCATACAATCACAATCATACAATCACAATCATACACTCGCTATCTTACAATCACAATCATACAATCACAATCATACAATCACAATCATACAATCACAATCATACCATCACAATCATACAGGCACAATCATACAATCACTATCATACAATCACAATCATACAAAAACAATCATACAATCACAATCATACAATCACATTCATACAATCACAATCATACTATCACAATCATTCAATCACGATAATACAATCACAATCGTACAATCGCAATCGAACAATCACAACCATACGATCACAATCATACAATCACAATCATACAATCACAATCATCCAATCACAATCATACAATCACAATCATACAATCACAATCATACAATCACAATCATACAATCACAATCATACAATCACAATCATACAATCACAATCATACAATCACAATCATACAATCACAATCATACAATCACAATCATACAATCACAATCATACAATCACAATCATACAATCACAATCATACAATCACAATCATACAATCACAATCATACAATCACAATAATACAATCACAATCATACAATCACAATCATACAATCACAATCATACAATCACAATCATACTATGACAATCATACAATCAAAATCATACAATTACAATCATACAATCACAATCATACTATCACAATCATTCAATCACGCTAATACAATCACAATCGTACAATCGCAATCGAACAATCACAACCATACGATCACAATCATACAATCACAATCATACAATCACAATCATCCAATCACAATCATACAATCACAATCATACAATCACAATCATACAATCACATTCATACAATCACAATCATACAATCACAATCATACAATCACAATCATACAATCACAATCATACAATCACAATCATACAATCACAATCATACAATCACAATCATACAATCACAATCATACAATCACAATCATACAATCACAATACTACAGTCGCCATTATACAATCACAATCATACAATCACAATCATACAAACACAATCATACAATCGCAATCATACAATCACAATACTACAGTCACCATTATACAATCACAATCATACAATCACAATCATATAATCACAATCATACAATCACAATGATACAATCACCATCATACAATCACAATCATACAATCACAATCATACAGTAACAATCATACGATGACAATCATACAATTACTACTATACAATCACAATCATACGATCGCAATCATACAATCACAACCATACACTCACAATCATTCAATCACAATCATACAATCACAATCATACAATCACAATCATACAAACACAATCATACAATCACAATCATACAATCACAATCATACAATCACAATCATACAATCACAATCATACAATCACAATCATACAATCACAATCATACAATCACAATCATACAATCATAATCATATAATCACACTCATAAAATTGCAATCATACATTCGCAATCATACAATCACAATCATACCATCACAATCATACAGGCACAATCATACAATCGCTATCACACAATCACAATCATACAATCACAATCATACAATCACAATCATACAATCACAATCATACAATCACAATCATACAATCACAATCATACAATCACAATCATACTATCGCAATCATACAATCACAATCATACAATCACAATCATACACTCGCTATCTTACAATCACAATCATACAATCACAATCATACAATCACAATCATACAATCACAATCATACCATCACAATCATACAGGCACAATCATACAATCACTATCATACAATCACAATCATACAAAAACAATCATACAATCACAATCATACAATCACATTCATACAATCACAATCATACTATCACAATCATTCAATCACGATAATACAATCACAATCGTACAATCGCAATCGAACAATCACAACCATACGATCACAATCATACAATCACAATCATACAATCACAATCATCCAATCACAATCATACAATCACAATCATACAATCACAATCATACAATCACAATCATGCAATCACAATCATACAATCACAATCATACAATCACAATCATACAATCACAATCATACAATCACAATCATACAATCACAATCATACAATCACAATCATACAATCACAATCATACAATCACAATCATACAATCACAATCATACAATCACAATCATACAATCACAATCATACAATCACAATCATACAATCACAATCATACAATCACAATCATACAATCACAATCATACAATCACAATCATACAATCACAATCATACAATCACAATCATACAATCACAATACTACAGTCGCCATTATACAATCACAATCATACAATGACAATCATATAATCACAATCATACAATCACAATCATACAATCACAATCATACAATCACAATCATACAATCGCAATCATACAATCACAATACTACAGTCACCATTATACAATCACAATCATACAATCACAATCATATAATCACAATCATACAATCACAATGATACAATCACCATCATACAATCACAATCATACAATCACAATCATACAATCACAATCATACAATCACAATCATACAATCACAATACTACAGTCGCCATTATACAATCACAATCATACAATGACAATCATATAATCACAATCATACAATCACAATCATACAATCACAATCATACAATCACAATCATACAATCGCAATCATACAATCACAATACTACAGTCACCATTATACAATCACAATCATACAATCACAATCATATAATCACAATCATACAATCACAATGATACAATCACCATCATACAATCACAATCATACAATCACAATCATACAGTAACAATCATACGATGACAATCATACAATTACTACTATACAATCACAATCATACGATCGCAATCATACAATCACAACCATACACTCACAATCATTCAATCACAATCATACAATCACAATCATACAATCACAATCATACAATCACAATCATACTATCGCAATCATACAATCACAATCATACAATCACAATCATACACTCGCTATCTTACAATCACAATCACACAATCACAATCATACAATCACAATCATACAATCACAATCATACCATCACAATCATACAGGCACAATCATACAATCACTATCATACAATCACAATCATACAAAAACAATCATACAATCACAATCATACAATCGCAATCAAACAATCACAATCAGACGATCGCAATCATACGATCACAATCACACAATCACAATCATACAATCACAATCATACAATCACAATCATACAATCACAATCATACAATCACAATCATACAATCACAATCATACAATCACAATCATACAATCACAATCATACAATCACAATCATACGATGACAATCATACAATTACTACTATACAATCATAATCATACAAAAACAATCATAAAATCACAATCATACAATCACAATCATACAATCACAATAATACAATCAAAATCATACAATCACAATCATACAATCACAATCATACTATGACAATCATCCAATTAAAATCATACAATCACAATTACACAATCACAAACATACTATCACAATCATTCAATCACGTTAATGCAATCACAATCGTACAATCGCAATCGAACAATCACAACCATACGATCACAATCATACAATCACAATCATACAATCACAATCATACCATCACAATCATACAGGCACAATCATACAATCACTATCATACAATCACAATCATACAAAAACAATCATACAATCACAATCATACAATCGCAATCAAACAATCACAATCAGACGATCGCAATCATACCATCACAATCATACAGGCACAATCATACAATCACTATCATACAATCACAATCATACAAAAACAATCATACAATCACAATCATACAATCGCAGTCAAACAATCACAATCAGACGATCGCAATCATACGATCACAATCACACAATCACAATCATACAATCACAATCATACAATCACAATCATACAATCAAAATCATACAATCGGAATCATACGGTCACAATCATACGATCACAATCGTACAATCACAATTATACAATCACAATCATACAATCACAATCATACAATCACAATCATACAATCACAATCATACAATCACAATCATACAATCACAATCATACGATGACAATCATACAATTACTACTATACAATCATAATCATACAAAAACAATCATAAAATCACAATCATACAATCACAATCATACAATCACAATAATACAATCAAAATCATACAATCACAATCATACAATCACAATCATACTATGACAATCATCCAATTAAAATCATACAATCACAATCACACAATCACAATCATACTATCACAATCATTCAATCACGTTAATACAATCACAATCGTACAATCGCAATCGAACAATCACAACCATACGATCACAATCATACAATCACAATCATACAATCACAATCATGCACTCGCAATCATACAATCACAATCATACTATCACAATCACACAATCACAATCATACAATCACAATCATACAATCACAATCATACAATCACAATCATACAATCACAATCATACAATCACAATCATACAATCACAATCATACAATCACAATCATACAATCACAATCATACAATCACAATCAAAGAATCACAATCATTCAATCACAATCATACGATCGCAATCATACAATCACAATCATACACTCACAATCATTCAATCACATACATACAATCACAATCATACAATCACAATCATACAATCACAATCATACAATCACAATCATACAATCACAATAATAGAACCATAATTATACAACCACAATCAAACGATCACAATCACACAATCGCAATCATACAATCACAATCATACAATCACAATCATTCAATCACAATCATACAGTCACAATCATACGATCGCAATCGAACAATCACAACCATACGATCACAATCATACAATCACAATCATACAATCACAATCATGCACTCGCAATCATACAATCACAATCATACTATCACAATCACACAATCACAATCATACAATCACAATCATACAATCACAATCATACAATCACAATCATACAATCACAATACTACAGTCGCCATTATACAATCACAATCATACAATGACAATCATATAATCACAATCATACAATCACAATCATACAATCACAATCATACAATCACAATCATACAATCGCAATCATACAATCACAATACTACAGTCACCATTATACAATCACAATCATACAATCACAATCATATAATCACAATCATACAATCACAATGATACAATCACCATCATACAATCACAATCATACAATCACAATCATACAGTAACAATCATACGATGACAATCATACAATTACTACTATACAATCACAATCATACGATCGCAATCATACAATCACAACCATACACTCACAATCATTCAATCACAATCATACAATCACAATCATACAATCACAATCATACAAACATAATCATACAATCACAATCATACAATCACAATCATACAATCACAATCATACAATCACAATCATACAATCACAATCATACAATCACAATCATACAATCACAATCATACAATCATAATCATATAATCACACTCATAAAATTGCAATCATACATTCGCAATCATACAATCACAATCATACCATCACAATCATACAGGCACAATCATACAATCGCTATCACACAATCACAATCATACAATCACAATCATACAATCACAATCATACAATCACAATCATACAATCACAATCATACAATCACAATCATACAATCACAATCATACTATCGCAATCATACAATCACAATCATACAATCACAATCATACACTCGCTATCTTACAATCACAATCATACAATCACAATCATACAATCACAATCATACAATCACAATCATACCATCACAATCATACAGGCACAATCATACAATCACTATCATACAATCACAATCATACAAAAACAATCATACAATCACAATCATACAATCACATTCATACAATCACAATCATACTATCACAATCATTCAATCACGATAATACAATCACAATCGTACAATCGCAATCGAACAATCACAACCATACGATCACAATCATACAATCACAATCATACAATCACAATCATACCATCACAATCATACAGGCACAATCATACAATCACTATCATACAATCACAATCATACAAAAACAATCATACAATCACAATCATACAATCGCAATCAAACAATCACAATCAGACGATCGCAATCATACCATCACAATCATACAGGCACAATCATACAATCACTATCATACAATCACAATCATACAAAAACAATCATACAATCACAATCATACAATCGCAGTCAAACAATCACAATCAGACGATCGCAATCATACGATCACAATCACACAATCACAATCATACAATCACAATCATACAATCACAATCATACAATCAAAATCATACAATCGGAATCATACGGTCACAATCATACGATCACAATCGTACAATCACAATTATACAATCACAATCATACAATCACAATCATACAATCACAATCATACAATCACAATCATACAATCACAATCATACAATCACAATCATACGATGACAATCATACAATTACTACTATACAATCATAATCATACAAAAACAATCATAAAATCACAATCATACAATCACAATCATACAATCACAATAATACAATCAAAATCATACAATCACAATCATACAATCACAATCATACTATGACAATCATCCAATTAAAATCATACAATCACAATCACACAATCACAATCATACTATCACAATCATTCAATCACGTTAATACAATCACAATCGTACAATCGCAATCGAACAATCACAACCATACGATCACAATCATACAATCACAATCATACAATCACAATCATGCACTCGCAATCATACAATCACAATCATACTATCACAATCACACAATCACAATCATACAATCACAATCATACAATCACAATCATACAATCACAATCATACAATCACAATCATACAATCACAATCATACAATCACAATCATACAATCACAATCATACAATCACAATCATACAATCACAATCAAAGAATCACAATCATTCAATCACAATCATACGATCGCAATCATACAATCACAATCATACACTCACAATCATTCAATCACATACATACAATCACAATCATACAATCACAATCATACAATCACAATCATACAATCACAATCATACAATCACAATAATAGAACCATAATTATACAACCACAATCAAACGATCACAATCACACAATCGCAATCATACAATCACAATCATACAATCACAATCATTCAATCACAATCATACAGTCACAATCATACGATCGCAATCGAACAATCACAACCATACGATCACAATCATACAATCACAATCATACAATCACAATCATGCACTCGCAATCATACAATCACAATCATACTATCACAATCACACAATCACAATCATACAATCACAATCATACAATCACAATCATACAATCACAATCATACAATCACAATACTACAGTCGCCATTATACAATCACAATCATACAATGACAATCATATAATCACAATCATACAATCACAATCATACAATCACAATCATACAATCACAATCATACAATCGCAATCATACAATCACAATACTACAGTCACCATTATACAATCACAATCATACAATCACAATCATATAATCACAATCATACAATCACAATGATACAATCACCATCATACAATCACAATCATACAATCACAATCATACAGTAACAATCATACGATGACAATCATACAATTACTACTATACAATCACAATCATACGATCGCAATCATACAATCACAACCATACACTCACAATCATTCAATCACAATCATACAATCACAATCATACAATCACAATCATACAAACATAATCATACAATCACAATCATACAATCACAATCATACAATCACAATCATACAATCACAATCATACAATCACAATCATACAATCACAATCATACAATCACAATCATACAATCATAATCATATAATCACACTCATAAAATTGCAATCATACATTCGCAATCATACAATCACAATCATACCATCACAATCATACAGGCACAATCATACAATCGCTATCACACAATCACAATCATACAATCACAATCATACAATCACAATCATACAATCACAATCATACAATCACAATCATACAATCACAATCATACAATCACAATCATACTATCGCAATCATACAATCACAATCATACAATCACAATCATACACTCGCTATCTTACAATCACAATCATACAATCACAATCATACAATCACAATCATACAATCACAATCATACCATCACAATCATACAGGCACAATCATACAATCACTATCATACAATCACAATCATACAAAAACAATCATACAATCACAATCATACAATCACATTCATACAATCACAATCATACTATCACAATCATTCAATCACGATAATACAATCACAATCGTACAATCGCAATCGAACAATCACAACCATACGATCACAATCATACAATCACAATCATACAATCACAATCATGCAATCACAATCATACAATCACAATCATACAATCACAATCATACAATCACAATCATACAATCACAATCATACAATCACAATCATACAATCACAATCATACAATCACAATCATACAATCACAATCATACAATCACAATCATACAATCACAATCATACAATCACAATCATACAATCACAATCATACAATCACAATCATACAATCACAATCATACAATCACAATCATACAATCACAATCATACAATCACAATACTACAGTCGCCATTATACAATCACAATCATACAATGACAATCATATAATCACAATCATACAATCACAATCATACAATCACAATCATACAATCACAATCATACAATCGCAATCATACAATCACAATACTACAGTCACCATTATACAATCACAATCATACAATCACAATCATATAATCACAATCATACAATCACAATGATACAATCACCATCATACAATCACAATCATACAATCACAATCATACAATCACAATCATACAATCACAATCATACAATCACAATACTACAGTCGCCATTATACAATCACAATCATACAATGACAATCATATAATCACAATCATACAATCACAATCATACAATCACAATCATACAATCACAATCATACAATCGCAATCATACAATCACAATACTACAGTCACCATTATACAATCACAATCATACAATCACAATCATATAATCACAATCATACAATCACAATGATACAATCACCATCATACAATCACAATCATACAATCACAATCATACAGTAACAATCATACGATGACAATCATACAATTACTACTATACAATCACAATCATACGATCGCAATCATACAATCACAACCATACACTCACAATCATTCAATCACAATCATACAATCACAATCATACAATCACAATCATACAATCACAATCATACTATCGCAATCATACAATCACAATCATACAATCACAATCATACACTCGCTATCTTACAATCACAATCACACAATCACAATCATACAATCACAATCATACAATCACAATCATACCATCACAATCATACAATCACAATCATACAATCACAATCATACAATCACAATCATACAATCACAATCATACACTCGCTATCTTACAATCACAATCATACAATCACAATCATACAATCACAATCATACAATCACAATCATACCATCACAATCATACAATCACAATCATACAATCACAATCATACAATCACAATACTACAGTCGCCATTATACAATCACAATCATACAATGACAATCATATAATCACAATCATACAATCACAATCATACAATCACAATCATACAATCACAATCATACAATCGCAATCATACAATCACAATACTACAGTCACCATTATACAATCACAATCATACAATCACAATCATATAATCACAATCATACAATCACAATGATACAATCACCATCATACAATCACAATCATACAATCACAATCATACAGTAACAATCATACGATGACAATCATACAATTACTACTATACAATCACAATCATACGATCGCAATCATACAATCACAACCATACACTCACAATCATTCAATCGCAATCATACAATCACAATCATACACTCACAATCATTCAATCACAATCATACAAGCACAATCATACAATCACAATCATACAATCACAATCATACAATCACAATCATACAATCACAATCATAAAATCACAATCATACAATCACAATCATACAATCACAATCATACAATCACAATCATACAATCACAATCATACAATCACAATCATACAATCACAATCATACAATCACAATCATACAATCAAAATCATACAATCGCAATCATACGGTCACAGTCATACACTCGCTATCTTACAATCACAATCATACAATCACAATCATACAATCACAATCATACAATCACAATCATACCATCACAATCATACAGGCACAATCATACAATCACTATCATACAATCACAATCATACAAAAACAATCATACAATCACAATCATACAATCGCAATCAAACAATCACAATCAGACGATCACAATCATACAATCACAATCGTACAATCACAATCATACAATCACAATCATACAATCACAATCATACAATCACAATCATACAATCACAATCATACAATCACAATCATACAATCACAATCATACGATGACAATCATACAATTACTACTATACAATCATAATCATACAAAAACAATCATAAAATCACAATCATACAATCACAATCATACAATCACAATAATACAATCAAAATCATACAATCACAATCATACAATCACAATCATACTATGACAATCATCCAATTAAAATCATACAATCACAATTACACAATCACAATCATACTATCACAATCATTCAAACACGTTAATACAATCATAATCGTACAATCGCAATCGAACAATCACAACCATACGATCACAATCATACAATCACAATCATACAATCACAATCATGCACTCGCAATCATACAATCACAATCATACTATCACAATCACACAATCACAATCATACAATCACAATCATACAATCACAATCATACAATCACAATCATACAATCACAATCATACAATCACAATCAAAGAATCACAATCATTCAATCACAATCATACGATCGCAATCATACAATCACAATCATACACTCACAATCATTCAATCACATACATACAATCACAATCATACAATCACAATCATACAATCACAATCATACAATCACAATCATACAATCACAATCATACAATCACAATCATACAATCACAATCATACAATCACAATAATAGAACCATAATTATACAACCACAATCAAACGATCACAATCACACAATCACAATCATACAATCACAATCATACAATCACAATCATACAATCACAATCATACAATCACAATCATACAATCACAATGATACAATCACCATCATACAATCACAATCATACAATCACAATCATACAGTAACAATCATACGATGACAATCATACAATTACTACTATACAATCACAATCATACGATCGCAATCATACAATCACAACCATACACTCACAATCATTCAATCACAATCATACAATCACAATCATACAATCACAATCATACAATCACAATCATACAATCACAATCATACAATCACAATCATACAATCACAATCATACAATCACAATCATACAATCGTAATCATATAATCACACTCATAAAATTGCAATCATACATTCGCAATCATACAATCACAATCATACCATCACAATCATACAGGCACAATCATACAATCACTATCACACAATCACAATCATACAATCACAATCATACAATCACAATCATACAATCACAATCATACAATCACAATCATACAATCACAATCATACAATCACAATCATACTATCGCAATCATACAATCACAATCATACAATCACAATCATACACTCGCTATCTTACAATCACAATCACACAATCACAATCATACAATCACAATCATACAATCACAATCATACCATCACAATCATACAGGCACAATCATACAATCACTATCATACAATCACAATCATACAAAAACAATCATACAATCACAATCATACAATCGCAATCAAACAATCACAATCAGACGATCGCAATCATACGATCACAATCACACAATCACAATCATACAATCACAATCATACAATCACAATCATACAATCACAATCGTACAATCACAATCATACAATCACAATCATACAATCACAATCATACAATCACAATCATACAATCACAATCATACGATGACAATCATACAATTACTACTATACAATCATAATCATACAAAAACAATCATAAAATCACAATCATACAATCACAATCATACAATCACAATAATACAATCAAAATCATACAATCACAATCATACAATCACAATCATACAATCACAATCATACGATGACAATCATACAATTACTACTATACAATCATAATCATACAAAAACAATCATAAAATCACAATCATACAATCACAATCATACAATCACAATAATACAATCAAAATCATACAATCACAATCATACAATCACAATCATACTATGACAATCATCCAATTAAAATCATACAATCACAATTACACAATCACAATCATACTATCACAATCATTCAAACACGTTAATACAATCATAATCGTACAATCGCAATCGAACAATCACAACCATACGATCACAATCATACAATCACAATCATACAATCACAATCATGCACTCGCAATCATACAATCACAATCATACTATCACAATCACACAATCACAATCATACAATCACAATCATACAATCACAATCATACAATCACAATCATACAATCACAATCATACAATCACAATCAAAGAATCACAATCATTCAATCACAATCATACGATCGCAATCATACAATCACAATCATACACTCACAATCATTCAATCACATACATACAATCACAATCATACAATCACAATCATACAATCACAATCATACAATCACAATCATACAATCACAATCATACAATCACAATCATACAATCACAATAATAGAACCATAATTATACAACCACAATCAAACGATCACAATCACACAATCACAATCATACAATCACAATCATACAATCACAATCATACAATCACAATCATACAATCACAATGATACAATCACCATCATACAATCACAATCATACAATCACAATCATACAGTAACAATCATACGATGACAATCATACAATTACTACTATACAATCACAATCATACGATCGCAATCATACAATCACAACCATACACTCACAATCATTCAATCACAATCATACAATCACAATCATACAATCACAATCATACAATCACAATCATACAATCACAATCATACAATCACAATCATACAATCACAATCATACAATCACAATCATACAATCGTAATCATATAATCACACTCATAAAATTGCAATCATACATTCGCAATCATACAATCACAATCATACCATCACAATCATACAGGCACAATCATACAATCACTATCACACAATCACAATCATACAATCACAATCATACAATCACAATCATACAATCACAATCATACAATCACAATCATACAATCACAATCATACAATCACAATCATACTATCGCAATCATACAATCACAATCAAAGAATCACAATCATTCAATCACAATCATACGATCGCAATCATACAATCACAATCATACACTCACAATCATTCAATCACATACATACAATCACAATCATACAATCACAATCATACAATCACAATCATACAATCACAATAATAGAACCATAATTATACAACCACAATCAAACGATCACAATCACACAATCGCAATCATACAATCACAATCATACAATCACAATCATTCAATCACAATCATACAGTCACAATCATACGATCGCAATCGAACAATCACAACCATACGATCACAATCATACAATCACAATCATACAATCACAATCATGCACTCGCAATCATACAATCACAATCATACTATCACAATCACACAATCACAATCATACAATCACAATCATACAATCACCATCATACAATCACAATCATACAATCACAATCATACAATCACAATCATACAATCACAATCATACAATCACAATCATTCAATCACAATCATACAGCCACAATCATACGATCGCAATCATACAATCACAATCATACACTCACAATCATTCAATCACATACATACAATCACAATCATACAATCACAATCATACAATCACAATCATACAATCACAATCATACAATCACAATAATAGAACCATAATTATACAACCACAATCAAACGATCACAATCACACAATCACAATCATACAATCACAATCATACAATCACAATCATACAATCACAATCATACAATCACAATCATACAATCACAATCATACAATCACAATCATACAATCACAATCATACAATCACAATCATTCAATCACAATCATACAATCACAATCATACAATCACAATCATACAATCAAAATCATACAATCGCAATCATACGGTCACAGTCATACACTCGCTATCTTACAATCACAATCATACAATCACAATCATACAATCACAATCATACAATCACAATCATACAATCACAATCATACAATCACAATCATACAATCAAAATCACACAATCGGAATCATACGGTCACAATCATACGATCACAATCATACAATCACAATCGTACAATCACAATCATACAATCACAATCATACAATCACAATCATACAATCACAATCATACAATCACAATCATACAATCACAATCATACGATGACAATCATACAATTACTACTATACAATCATAATCATACAAAAACAATCATAAAATCACAATCATACAATCACAATCATACAATCACAATCATACAATCACAATCATACAATCACAATCATACAATCACAATCATACAATCACAATCATACACTCGCAATCTTACAATCACAATCATACAATCACAATCATACAATCATAATCATACAATCACAATCATACAATCACTATCATACAATCACAATCATACAATCACAATCATACAATCACAATCATACAATCACAATCATACAATCACAATCATACAATCACAATCATACAATCACAATCATACAATCACAATCATACAATCACAATCATACAATCACAATCATACAATCGCAATCATACAATCGCAATCATACAATCACAATCATACAATCAAAATCATACAAACGCAATCATACGATCACAATCATACGATCACAATCATACAATCACAATCATACTATAACAATCATACAATCAATATCATACAATCACAATCATACAATCACAATGATACTATCACAATCATTCAATCACGATAATACAATCACAATCGTACAATCGCAATCGAACAATCGCAACCATACGATCACAATCATACAATCACAATCATACAATCACAATCATGCACTCGCAATCATACAATCACAATCATACTATCACAATCACACAATCACAATCATACAATCACAATCATACTGTCACAATCATACAATCACAATCATACAATCACAATCATACAATCACAATAATAGAACCATAATTATACAACCACAATCAAACGATCACAATCGCACAATCACAATCATACAATCACAATCATACAATCACAATCATACAATCACAATCATACAATCACAATCATACAATCACAATCATACAATCACAATCATACAATCACAATCATACAATCACAATCATACAATCACAATCATACAATCACAATCATACAATCACAATCATACAATCACAATCATACAATCACAATCATACAATCACAATCATACAATCACAATCATACAATCACAATCATACAATCACAATCATACAATCACAATCATACAATCACAATCATACAATCACAATCATACAATCAAAATCATACAATCGCAATCATACGGTCACAGTCATACGATCACAATCATACAATCACAATCATACAATCACAATCATACAATCACAATCATACAATCACAATCATACAATCACAATCATACAATCACAATCATACAATCACAATCATACAATCACAATCATACAATCACAATCATACGATGACAATCATACAATTACTACTATACAATCATAATCATACAAAAACAGTCATACAATCACAATCATACAATCACAATCATACAATCACAATAATACAATCAAAATCATACAATCACAATCATACAATCACAATCATACAATCACAATACTACAGTCGCCATTATCCAATCACAATCATACAATCACAATCATACAATCACAATCATACAATCACAATCATACAATCACAATACTACAGTCACCATTATACAATCACAATCATACAATCACAATCATATAATCACAATCATACAATCACAATCATAGAACCATAATTATAAAACCACAATCAAACGATCACAATCATACAATCACAATCATACAATCACAATCATACAATCACAATCATACAATCACAATCATACAATCACAATCATACAATCACAATACTACAGTCGCCATTATACAATCAAAATCATACAATGACAATCATATAGTCACAATCATACAATCACAATGATACAATCACAATCATACAATCACAATCATACCAACACAATCATACAATCATAATCATACAATCACAATCATAAAAAAACAATCATACAATCACAATCATGCAATCACAATCATACAATCACAATCATACAATCACAATCATACAATTACAATCATACAATCACAATCATACAACCGCAATCATACAATCACAATCATACAATCACAATCATACAATCACAATACTACACTCGCCATTATCCAATCACAATCATACAATCACAATCATACAATCACAATCATACAATCACAATCATACAATCACAATCATACAATCACAATCATACAATCACAATCATACAATCACAATCATACAATCACAATCATACAATCACAATCATACAATCACAATCATACAATCACAATCATACAATCACAATACTACAGTCACCATTATACAATCACAATCATACAATCACAATCATATAATCACAATCATACAATCACAATGATACAATCACCATCATACAATCACAATCATACAGTAACAATCACACGATGACAATCATACAATTACTACTATACAATCACAATCATACAAAAACAATCATACTATGACAATCATACAAACACAATCATACAATCACAATCATACAATCACTACCATACCATCACAATCATACTATCACAATCATACAATCACAATCATACAATCGCAATCAAACAATCACAATCATACGATCGCAATCATACAATCACAATCATATACTCACAATCATTCAATCACAATCATACAAGCACAATCATACAATCACAATCATACAATCACAATCATACAATCACAATCATACAATCACAATCATACAATCACAATCATACAATCACAATCATACAATCACAATCATACAATCACAATCATACAATCACAATCATACAATCACAATCATACAATCATAATCATATAATCACACTTATAAAATTGCAATCATACAATCGCAATCATACAATCATAATCATACCATCACAATCATACAGGCACAATCATACAATCACTATCATACAATCACAATCATACAATCACAATCATACAATCACAATCATACAATCACAATCATACAATCACAATCATACAATCACAATCATACTATGACAATCATACAATCAAAATCACACAATCACAATCATACAATCACAATCATACTATCACAATCATTCAATCACGATAATACAATCACAATCGTACAATCGCTATCGAACAATCACAACCATACGATCACAATCATACAATCACAATCATACAATCACAATCATACAATCACAATCATACAATCACAATCATACAATCACAATCATACAATCACAATCATACAATCACAATCATACAATCACAATACTACAGGCGCCATTATACAATCACAATCATACAAAGACAATCATATAATCACAATCATACAATCACAATGATACAATCACAATCATACAATCACAATCATACAAACACAATCATACAATCATAATCATGCAATAACAATCATACAATCAAAATCATACAAGCGCAATCATACGATCACAATCATACAATCACAATCAAAGAATCACAATCATACAATCACAATCATACAATTGCAATCATACAAAAACAATCATACAATCACAATCATACAATCGCAATCATACAATTACAATCACCCAAATACAATCATACAATCACAATCATACAATCACAATAATACAATCGCAATCAAACAATCACAATCATACGATCGCAATCATACAACCACAATCATACACTCACAATCATTCAATCACAATCATACAATCACAATCATACAAAAACAATCATACAATCACAATCATGCAATCACAATCATACAATCACAATCATACAATCATAATCATATAATCACACTCATAAAATTGCAATCATACAATCGCAATCATACGATCACAATCATAAACTCACAATCATTCAATCACAATCATACAATCACAATCATACAATCACAATCATACAATCACAATCATACAATCACAATCATACAATCACAATCATACAATCACAATCATACGATGACAATCATACAATTACTACTATACAATCATAAGCATACAAAAACAATCATAAAATCACAATCATACAATCACAATCATACAATCACAATAATACAATCAAAATCATACAATCACAATCATACAATCACAATCATACTATGACAATCATCCAATTAAAATCATACAATCACAATTACACAATCACAATCATACTATCACAATCATTCAATCACGTTAATACAATCATAATCGTACAATCGCAATCGAACAATCACAACCATACGATCACAATCATACAATCACAATCATACAATCACAATCATGCACTCGCAATCATACAATCACAATCATACTATCACAATCACACAATCACAATCATACAATCACAATCATACAATCACAATCATACAATCACAATCATACAATCACAATCATACAATCACAATCATACAATCACAATCATACAATCACAATCATACAATCACAATCATACAATCACAATCATACAATCACAATCAAAGAATCACAATCATTCAATCACAATCATACGATCGCAATCATACAATCACAATCATACACTCACAATCATTCAATCACATACATACAATCACAATCATACAATCACAATCATACAATCACAATCATACAATCACAATCATACAATCACAATCATACAATCACAATCATACAATCACAATAATAGAACCATAATTATACAACCACAATCAAACGATCACAATCACACAATCACAATCATACAATCACAATCATACAATCACAATCATAGAATCACAATCATCCAATCACAATCATACAATCACAATCATACAATCACAATCATACAATCACAATCATTCAATCACAATCATACAGTCACAATCATACGATCGCAATCATACAGTCACAATCATACACTCACAATCATTCAATGACATACATACAATCACAATCATACAATCACAATCATACAATCACAATCATACAATCACAATCATACAATCACAATCATACAATCACAATCATACAATCATTTTCATATAACCACACTCATAAAATTGTAATCATACAATCGCAATCATACAATCACAATCATACCATCACAATCATACAGGCACAATCATACAATCACTATCATACAATCACAATCATACAAAAACAATCATACAATCACAATCATACAATCGCAATCAAACAATCACAATCAGACGATCGCAATCATACGATCACAATCACACAATCACAATCATACAATCACAATCATACAATCACAATCATACAATCACAATCATACAATCACAATCATACAATCACAATCATACAATCAAAATCATACAATCGCAATCATACGGTCACAATCATACGATCACAATCATACAATCACAATCGTACAATCACAATCATACAATCACAATCATACAATCACAATCATACAATCACAATCATTCAATCACAATCATACAATCACAATACTACAGTCGCCATTATCCAATCACAATCATACAATCACAATCATACAATCACAATCATACAGTAACAATCACACGATGACAATCATACAATTACTACTATACAATCACAATCATACAAAAACAATCATACTATCACAATCATACAAACACAATCATACAATCACAATCATACAATCACTACCATACCATCACAATCATACTATCACAATCATACAATCACAATCATACAATCAAAATCATACAATCGCAATCATACGGTCACAGTCATACACTCGCTATCTTACAATCACAATCATACAATCACAATCATACAATCACAATCATACAATCACAATCATACCATCACAATCATACAGGCACAATCATACAATCACTATCATACAATCACAATCATACAAAAACAATCAT